>NC_041219.1:95867748-95904988 GCF_002837175.3 Physeter macrocephalus
GTGTTTTTCTGTCTTTTCATTTTGCTTATCTTACTGTGTTTGGGGTCTCCTTTATGCAGGCTGCAGGTTCGTAGTTCCCGTTGTTTTTGGTGTCTGTCCCCAGTGGCTAAGGTTGGTTCAGTGGGTTGTGTAGGTTTCGTGGTGGAGGGGACTAGTGCCTGTGTTCTGGTGGATGAGGCTGGATCTTGTCTTTCTGGTGGGCAGGTCCATGTCTGGTGGTGTGTTGTGGGGTGTCTGTAGCCTTATTATGATTTTAGGTAGCCTCTCTGCTAATAGATGGGGCTGTGTTCCTGTCTTGCTAGTTGTTTGGCATAGGGTGAAATAAAGTTATTAAAATAAATGATAATTATTAAGAAAAAAATTTTTTGAAGTAAAAAAAAAAGGAAATAAAATCCTGGAAGGTCAGAACCCTAGGACAAATGGTGAAAGCAAAGCTATACAGACAAAATCTCACACAGAAGCATACACATACACACTCACAAAAAGAGGAAAAGGGGAAAAAATAATATATCTTGCTCCCAAAGTCCACCTCCTCAATTTGGGATGATTCGTTGTCTATTCAGGTATTCCACAGATGCAGTGTATATCAAGTTGATTGTGGAGCTTTAATCTGCTGCTTCTGAGGCTGCTGGGTGAAATTTCCCTTTCTCTTCTTTGTTCGAAAAGCTCCCAGGGTTCAGCTTTGGATTTGGCCCCGCCTCTGCGTGTAGGTCACCTGAGGGCGTCTGTTCTTCACTCAGACAGGACGGGGTTAAAGGAGCCGCTGATTCGGGGGCTCTGGCTCACTCAGGCCGGGGGGAGGGAGGGGTATGGATGCGGGGCGAGCCTGCGGCAGCAGAGGCCACCATAACATTGCACCAGCCTGAGGTGCGCCGTGCGTTCTCCCGGGGATGTTGTCCCTGGATCACGGGACCCTGGCAGTGGCGGGCTGCACAGCCTCCCAGGAGGGGAGATGTGGACAGTGACCTGTGCTTGCACACAGCCTTCTTGGTGGCTGCAGCAGCAGCTTTAGCATCTCATGCCCGTCTCTGGGGTCCGCACTGATAGCCGCGGCTCGCGCCCGTCTCTGGAGCTCCTTTAAGCAGCGCGCTTAATCCCCTCTCCTTGTGCACCAGGAAACAAAGAGGGAAGAAAGTCTCTTGCCTCTTCGGCAGGTCCAGATTTCTCCCGGACTCCCTCCTGGCTAGCTAGCCATGGTGCACTAACCCCTTCAGGCTGTGTTCACGCCACCAGTCCCCTCCCTGCGATCAGACAGAAGCCCGAGCCTCAGCTCCCAGCCGCCACCCGTCCCAGCGGCTGAGCTTGTAAGCCTCCTGGGCTGGTGAGTGCTAGTCAGCACCGATCCTCTGTGCGGGAATCTCTCCGCTTTGCCCTCTGCACCCCTGTTGCTACACTCTCCTCCGTGGCTCTGAAGCTTCCCCCCTGCCACCGGCAGTCTCCACCTGTGAAGGGGGCTTCTAGTGTGTGGAAACCTTTCCTCCTTCACAGCTCCCTCCCACTGGTGCAGGTCCTGTCCCTATTCTTTTGTTTCTGTTTTTTCTTTTTTCTTTTGCCCTACCCAGGTACTTGTGGAGTTTCTTGCCTTTTGGGAGGTCTGAGGTCTTCTGCCAGAGATCAGTGGGTGTTCTATAAGAGCAGTTCCATGTGTAGATGTATTTCTGATGTATCTGTGGGGAGGAAGGTGCTCTCCGCATCTTACTCTTCCACCATCTTCTCTTGAACCTCCAGATATGCTATTTTATACTCCGTAATAGTTTATATAAATCCTACTGTTTACACGAAATGTATACACTTAAATCTCATTTTTTGATACTACCACTACTTCCCTTCTCCAACCACATACAATACTAAACAAAGTATAGGATTTGGAGTTATAGACAAAGCTGGGTTTGAATAGCAGTTTCATCACTAGTGAGGGTAGATGATTTTATATACATAACTTATGACACTGTGAGCCTTCGTTTTCTCATTTACAAAACAGGGATTAATAATATTATATTCACTCTTAAAGTAGTTGTGAGAATCAAGGGAAGTAACAGACCTGAAAGCATCTAGCATAATGCTTGGTACTTTACTTTTGTCTCCATCTCTTACCTCTATAATGTCACATCATTGATTCTAAATATATCTCCTCTGGATGACAGTGTCAGTAAAAATCCCCATGTTATCGTATACTATCATTTATAAAGCGCTTACACATGCAAACCAAAAAAAGGTATTTTAATTAAATGGAATTCCATGAAGGTGGCTAGACTTTATCACCCCCAACTTATAAACCAAAAAACTGAATGTCAAAAGGTTAGTGATTTGCACACAGTTACCAATACATGCTGAGCTGAAACTTAAAACTAGGTCTTCTAGATGAGTAAGGGCCTTGACCACCTTCAATTCAATTTACCAAAAAACTGGTTTGCCATCCATAATATTTACTGGAAGATAATCACAGTATATCTACGTGGAGTGTTTCCATGGCCACTGAGTAAGCCTAAATAAATATCTTACTCCAAAGCCCTACCCATACATAAGGTTAAAAAGATATAAGCAATCTTTATCAAGGTAAAGATATAAGCCATCTTTATCAAGGTAAAGCACCCTTGATATGATAAGAACCAAAAAATCCAATCTTTCCTATTCAAAATCCAGCATTCTAGCATCCTCAGACTTCTGGGAAAGCTCCAAAGACACAAGTTGTCACAAAGACACCTTTTCTTTTTTCTATTTGAGGCAGAGAAGCAGCTGCCCACTGAACACCAGCACAGACCATCAGGTGATATCTTTTCTTACAGAAAAGCCAAACATACCAAAGACAGAAAACAAAAAGAAGTGAAGAAAGACGAGAATAGAAGTAACAACAGTTATGGAAAGACAAAGAGTGTGAGGTTGGTGAAGAGAACCTCAGCAACACCCCAAAGTTTTAAGTTTTGAGGATTAGAACCATGCACCTTTTCAACACGTTTTCAGATTCTGAGAAGGAAGGACTGAGAAGAATGATGCAGTGAAGACTGGTTATGTCCTTGAGAAAATTACTTAACATCTAAGCCTTTTCCATAAAATGGAGATATATACCCATTTCTTTAAAATTGCAAAATAATCACAACCTTAGCATTAGCTAACACCTGCATCATGTCACATAATTACCATTTCTTTTTTGTGGTGAGGACATCAAAGATCTCTTAGCAAATTTCAATTATACAGGAGAGTATTATTAACTACAATAACTATGCTATATATTAGATACCCAGAACTTATTCATATTATAGCTTCAAGTTTATAATCTTTGACCAACACCTCCCCTTTTCCCCCCTCCCCCAGACTCTGGTAACAACCCTTCTTTCTGTGAATTTGACTTTTTTAGATTCCACATGTCAGCGGGATCACAGAATACTTGTCTTTCTCTGTCTGGCTTATTTCACTTAGCATAATGCCCTCAAGGTCCATCCATGTTGTCACAAATGGTAAGATGTTCACCTTTTTCATGGTCGAATAATATTCCATTGTGTATATATACAATATTTTCTTTATCCATTCATTCACTGAGGGCAGGTTAGGTTGTTTCCACATCTTGGCTATAGTGAATAATGCTGCAGTGAACACAGAAATGCAGGGGAGTTCCCTGGTGGCCTAGTGGTTAGGATTCCAGGCTTTCACTGCCATGGGCCAAGTTCAATCCCTGGTCAGGCAACTGTGATCCCGCAAGCTGCGCAGCACAGCCAAAAAAAAAAAAAAAATTGCAGATATCTCCTTGAAATACTGTTTCATTTCCTTTGATTTCTTCAGTGATCCACTGGTTGTTTAGCAGCATATTGTTTTGCCTCCAATGTGTTTGTGTTTTTTGCAGGTTTTTTCCTTGTAGTTGATTTCTACTCTCATAGCCTTGTGGTCAGAAAAGATGTTTGATATGATTTCAATTTTCTTAAATTTACCAAGGCTTGTTTTGTGGCCTAGCAAGTCATCTATCCTGGAGAAAGTTCCATGTGCATTTGAAAAGAATATGCATTCTGCTGCTTTCCGGATAGAATGCTCTCTATAAATTAATTAAGTCCATTTAGTCTAATGTGTTATTTAAGGCCTATGTCTCCTTATTGATTTTCTGTCTAGATGATCTGTCCACTGATGTAATAAGTGGGGTGTTAAACTCCCCTCCTATTATTGTGTTACTGTCGATTTCTCCTTTTATGCCTTATACATTGAGGTGCTCCAATGTTGGGTGCATATATATTTACAACTGTTATATCTTCTTCTTGGATTGACCCTTTGATCATTATGTAGTGTCCTTCTTTGTCTCTTGTGACAGTCTTTATTAAAGTCTTTTTTGTCTGATATAAGTACTGCTATACTTATATAGCTTTCTTTTGGTTTCCATTTGTATGGAATATTTTTCTCCATGCCCTCCCTTTCAGTCTGTATGTACCTCTAGATCTGAAGTGAGTCTTTTGTAGACACCATATATGAGTCTTGTTATTGCAGCCATGAAGCCACTCTATGTCTTTCGTTGGAGCATTTAGTCTGTTTACATTTAAGGTAATTATCAATATGTATGTTCTAATTGCCATTTTGTTAATTGTTTTGGTAGGTCTTTTCCCCCCCTTTCTTCTTTTTTTCTCTTCTCTTGTGATTTGATGACTAATCTTAGTATTATGTTTGGATTCCTTTTTCTTTTTTGTGTGTATATATATTATAGATTTTTGGTTTGTGGTTACCATGAGGTTTCTGTATAACAGTATATTAAGTTGTTGATCTCTTAATTTCAAATGCATTTTTAAAACCCTGCATTTGTACCCTCCTCCCCTCACGATTACTGTCTTTATCTTATTTTACATCTAACTGTTTTGTGTATCCCTTCACTGCTTATTGTGGATACAGATGATTTTACTACTTTTGTCTTTTAACCTCTTTACTAGCTTTGTGTGTAGATGATTTCCTACCTTTACAGTATGTTTGCCTTTACTGGTAAGCTTTTTCATTTCATAATTTTCTTGTATTCTTGTTGTGGCCTTTTCTTTTTCACCTAGAGAAGTTCCTTTACCATTTGTTGTAAAGCTGGTTTGGTGGTGCTGAATTCTTTTAGCTTTTGCTTGTCTGTAAACCTTTTGATTTCAAATCAAACCTGACTGAGAGCCTTGCTGGGTAAAGTATTCTTGGTCACAGGTTTTTCCCTTTCATCACTTTAAATATACTATGCCACTACCCTCTAGCCTGCAGTTTCTGCTGAAAAATCAGCTGATAGTTTTATGGGAGTTCCCTTGTATGTTATTTGTTGCATTCCCCTTGCTGCTTTTAATACTCACTTTATCTTTAATTTGTGTCATTTTGATTACTATGTGTCTCAGCATGTTCCTCTTTGGGTTAATCCTGAACGGGGCTCTCTGCACTTCCTGGACTTGGGTAACTGTTTCCTTTTCCAGATTAAGGAAGTTTTCAGCTATTATGTCTTCAAATACTTTCTCTTCCCCTTTCTCTCTCTCTTCTCCTTCCGAGATCCCTATAATGTGAATATTAGTGTGCTTCATGTTGTCCCAGAGGTCTCTTAAACTGTCCTGATTTCTTTTCATTCTTTTTTCTCTTTTCTATTGTGGCAGTGATTTCCACTACTCTCTCTCCCAGCTCACTGATCTGTTCTTCTATATCATTTAGTCTACTATTGATTCATTTTAGCGTATTTTTTATTTCAGTTATTGTATTCTTCACCTCTGGTTGTTCTTTATATTTCCTAACTCTTTGTTAAAAACTTCTAACTTCTCATTCTGTGCATCCACTCTCCTCCCAAGTTCTTTGATCATCTTTATGATCATTACTCTGAACACTTTTACAGGTAGACTGCCTATCCTCACTTAGTTCTTCTTCTGGGGTTATATCTTGTTCCTTTCTAGAACATATTCCTCTGCTGCCTCATTTTGTCTAAGTTGCTCTTTGTATTTTTATGTATGTGGTAGGTAGGTTATGTTTCTCCACCTTGGAGAAGTAGCCTTCTGTAGGAGATGTCTATTGTGTCCTAGCAGTACACTCCCCCCCACCCATCACCTAAGCTATATGCTCTAGGCATTCCCCCCTAAAAGGGCTGTGTGGGTCGTTCTGTTATGGCAGGCTAACTACGTGGGTAGTCTGGTAGGCTTGGCTGGCCCCTAGTCCAGTTGGTTGCCAGGCCCTGCCTTGTGCAGATGCTGCTGGCTACTGTTTAGTGGGGCCTGGTCACAAGGTGGCTGGTTGCAGAACCCTCGGGGGCCCCAGAGCTAGTGCTGGCTCACTGGTGGGCAGAGTCAGGGTCTCAAAGACTCTAGAGCTGTTGCCCACACACTGGCAGGTGAAGCCAGATCTGGGGTTAGTGCCGGACCATTGGCAAGTGAACTGCTTCCTGGAGTCTGGCTGCAGGGCCAGGGATCCCAGAGCTCATTTCAGATTGCTGGAGTAGGGGAGAGGCCAGTTCCTGAAACAGTTGGGTATGGGGTCTGGGGTGTCCCGAAGGTTGTGTTGGCCTGCTAGTGGTCAGGGCCAGGGCACAGCTGGTCCCAGGGTAGGGTCTGGTTTGCCTCTGCTGTCTGCCCCCTGGTGGGTGAGGCTAGTCTACAGGCTAGTGCAGGCTTCCTGGCAGGAAGGGCTGGTGTCTGTCCTCTGGTGGTTAAAGCTGGGTCTTGGCCCTTTGGTGGGTAGGGCTGTGTCTAGGGGTGTGTCTAGAGGTCAGGAAGTCTTTAGGCAGGCTGTCTGTTGATGGATGGGGTTGTGTCTCCGCCTAGTTAGTTGTCTGACCTGAGGCACCCTAGCACTGACCCCTACAGGCTGCTGAGTGGGGCCAGGTCTTGGTGCTAATGAGCCAAGATGACAGCAGCCAGCAACAGTGTTCATGTGTTTGAGCATTCCCTAATATGTCTGCCACAGGTGTCCATGTCTCCAGGGTGAGCCGCAGCTGCTCCCTGCCTCTCCAGAAGACTCTCCAAGACCAGTAGGTGGGTCTTGTCCAGGCTCCTACCAAATTACTGCTTTTGCCCTGGGTCCCACTGCACATGGGATTTTGTGTGCGCCCTTTAAGAGTTAAGTCTCTATTTACCCCATTCTGTGGGGCTCCTGCAATTAAGCCCTGCTGGCCTTCAAAGCCAAATGCTCTGGGGGCTTGTCTTCCTGGTGCCGGAACCCCGGGCTGGGGAGCCTGACATGCGGCTCAGAACTCTCACTCCTGTGGAAGAACTTCTGCAATATAATTATCCTCTAATTTGTGGGCTACCCACCTGGGGGGTATGGGATATGATTATACTGCGAGCCCATCCCTCCTACCTGTCTCGTTGTGGTTCCTTCTTTATGTCTTTAGTTGTAGAAGATCTTTTCTGGTAGGTCTCACTCTTTTTCACTGATGGTTGTTCTGCAGGAAACTGTGATTTTGGTGTGCTCCTGAGAGGAGATGAGCTCAGGGTCTTTCTACCTTGCCATCTTGGCTGCTCTCCTTATGAGAGCAGTATGAGCAGTGGTCATACGTGCATACTGAAGCATCATGGCAGGTGGACACCAAACTCCCAGTGTTGACATGTGGGCTGAGTTTTGTGGCCAATACAAGGCAGTTTATGATAAAAGATGCTTAGGCAAGGTTAAGCGAAGGGGTGCAGAGCTTCCTTGCACTCTCAGAGCTGCCATGTGTTCACCCTGTTTTCAATTTCTTTGCATATGTAACTAGAAGTGGCTTGCTGGATGATATGATAGTTCCAATTTTTTTTTTTTTTGAGGAATCCCCATACTGTTTTCCAATTTACATTCCCACCAAGAGCACACAAGGGTTCCCTTTTCTCCATATCCTCTCCAACATTTTTTATTTGTACACTTTTTGATGACAGTCATTCTGACTGGTGTGAGGTGATATCTCATTGTGGTTTTGATTTGCATTTCTCTAATAATCAGCAATGTTGAGCATCTTTTCATATGCCTGCTAGCCATCTGTATGTCTTCTTTGGAAAAATGCCTATTCAGGTCTTCTGCCTCTTCTTTGATATTGAGTTGTATGAACTATTTATATATTTTGGATATTAATCCCTTGTTGGTCATATCATTTTAAAATATCTTCTCCCATTTTGCAGGTTGTCTTTTTATTTTATCAATGGTTTCCTTTGTTTTGCAAAAGCTTTTAAGTTTAATTAGCTTCCATTTGTTTATTTTTGCTTTTATTTCTCTTTAGGGTTTTCTACATATAAAATCATGTTATCCACAAATAGTGACAGTTTTACTTCTTCCTTTCCAGTTTGGGTGCTTTTTACTTCTTTTTCTTGCCTAATTGCTCTGGCTAGGACTTCCAATACTATGTTGAATAAAACTGGTGAGAGTGGGCATCCTTGTCTTGTTCCTGATCTTAAGAGGAAATGCTTTCAGCTTTTTGCCATTGAGAATGATGTTGGCTGTCGGCTTGACATATATAGCCTTTATTTTGTTGAGGCATGTTCCCTCTATGCCCCCTTGGTTGAGTTTTTATCATAAATGGATGTTAAATTTTCTCAAATGCTATTTCTGCATCTACTGAGATGATCATATGATTTTTATCCTTTATTTTATTAATGTGGTGTATCACAATGATTGATCTGCAGATACTGAACCATGCATGCTAGCATGCCTAGAATAAATCCCACTTGATCATGGTATATGATCCATTTAATGTGCTTATGAATTTGGTTTGCTAACATTTGGCTGAGGATTTTTGCATCTATCTTCATCAGAGATATTGGCCTGTAGTTTTCTTTCCTTGTAATGTCCTTGTCTGGTTTTGGTATCAGGATAATTCTAGGTTTATAAAACGAGTTTGGAAGTGTTCAATCCTCTTCTATTTTTTGGAAGAGTTTGAGAAGTATAGGTATTCTTAAATGTTTGGGAGAATTCATCAGTGAAATAATTTGAGAAAATTATTTAACTTCTGAGCCTGTTATATAAAATGGAAATATACACTTACCTACATCATAGAATTTTTATATGAATTAATAACAGAAGAAAATACATAATACAGTGTATAGAATCAAGTAATTATACAATAAATGTTAGGTCTCTGCCTATTACCCCACTTCCAAAATAAAAGCACAGTCTCTCAAATATGCCTCATCTGGATATTCATTCCCACTCGGCTATGGTCAAGATGAGAAGGGGCTCAGTAAATACTAATTTTAGCATAACCTGTGGAAATAATTCTATGAGAAAACTGCTCATTTACTCTGGGGGCAACTTTTAAGTTATGGTTACTTAAAACTCAAGCTTTCAATGCAGCAAATTACCCCCATTAGGTGTGACAGTAAAGAATAAAAGCATCTGTACTATACAATCCATCTCATTTACTTTGTGTTTCCTCTTTGAATTGATTTTAGAAGTACAACAAACCTTTGATGAAGGAACTGCTGAAGAACTTGAGGGTGAAGTGTCTCTTGATGTTTTCAAAGACTGAACAGGTCTTTCTTTACCTATATAAGAAAATATAAAATGCAATTTTCTAGCTTATTTGTTTTCAACTAGAGTGATTTTGTAAATGAATAAATAAGGGGTGGAGGTCATATACTTATTTTAATAGTGAAATCTTTATTACATTATTAAATTAAATCTGTTAAGATCTAAATCCTCCTATCTGTCTTAGAGGCTGGGCACCATCAAAAATTTCAAATAACCTAGAACTAAAGGACAGCATATATGGCAATCTAGGCCATATTAATGCCAGTTAACAAACACGGAACCACAGAGAAGACCTCAGGAAAGGCAAAAAACATTTTAAAATCATAAATGCTTCCTCCTCCAAGTTCCAAAAAGTTAATTTTTAATACATCACACTAAAAATCCAATGGAGGTTATTATATAGATACTACCAAAGAGAATTAGCTAATTATTAGCTAATTAAGCTATAGCTCAAAGAGAAAGGTATGTAGGAAACTTAGCAGGTATTCATGAAATGTTTAAAAAAAAATTAAAACTAGAAAACTATAGGGCTTCTCTGGTGGCGCAGTGGTCGAGAGTCCGCCTGCCGATGCAGGGGACACGGGTTCGTGCCCCGGTCCGGGAAGGTCCCACACGCCACGGAGCGGCTGGGCCCGTGAGCCATGGCCGCTGAGCCTGCGCGTCCTGAGCCTGTGCTCCGCAACGGGAGAGGCCACAACAGTGAGAGGCCCGCGTACAGAAACAGTGAAAGGCCCGCGTACAGAAAAAAAAAAAAAAAAAAAAAAAAAACAACAACTAGAAAACTATAATAGAGCACTAATCCAGTACCTGATATGAATGAGTACCCAAATATTTGTTAAATGGTGAAAAATAAATCTGTATGAGATAAAGTCACTAACCTTTATCTTTGGTCACTTCAGACACTCACATAGTGCTCTATGTATACTATTGTTTTTATGGAAATATAAGCCAGAAAATAAATTTAAATATTATTTTAGCCGGTTCAATGAAAACAACAAAAATGGGCTTAGTTAAATATAATCTTAAAAATAACAGTGAGCTGTTGCTAATAGAAAAACGTTTCATTAAATTATCTATATTTCAACTGTAACAGATATCCTCTGCTTTCAAGTGCTAGGAAAACTTTAATTACAGAGAAGAGGAAAAAGTAGCAACAAGTTTGGAGTGACACAGAAACTGGTCAAGACTGGATAGTGGGTTAAGGCCAGGAAAGCAGTCAAGAGCAAAAGCGGAGACAAAACGACCTTGAAACTGAGGCAAAGCCAGCTTCAGTGAAAAAGCCTCTTAAGCTCTTCCTGCTATGGTCAAGACAGCGAAGTAAGGGCCTGGAGCTCAAGGGCTTCCAACCACCTGGGGACGTAGTGAATAACATCTCTTTCCAATGTCCTGCAGGGCTGGAAAGGCTTTCTCAAGACGCCCCCCACAGCTCCCCGCACCCACTACACGTGGCAATGTGTGAAGATATTTCTGATTGTCACAGTGGGTGAGTGCCACTGGCACATGGTTAAGTAGAGGTGAGGGATGCTGCTAAACATGCTACAAATGCACAGGACAGCCCTCCACAACAAAGAATTATCCAGCCTCAAATGTCAGTAGTGCTGAGGTTGAAAACTCCTGCTCTAGGCACAGTATTCCAACTGTGAAGCTCCAAAAGTCTTAAAAAAGACCTAACTCTAGAATCTTTTAACTTGTGGTACCATTAAGAGACTTTCACACTAAGCAAGTTTAAAAGTTCTTACAGACCTTAAAAATCAAAAGCAAAATGATACAACCATCACTACATCCCCGAATGGCTAAGAACATGGTTTATTTAGTCATTCCCTACTGTATTTCCATTGCACATGGCAAATTCCATATCATAATGTGACAGTGTCAGTCTATCCCACTGCACCAAAAGCCCCTAGAGGAACAAGTATCATAGCTCATTTTTTTCCGAATACCCAAGGCCTACCAAGTTGAGTCCTTTAAGAAAAGAGTAGGCACTCACAAACTTGTGAAAAGATGAATTATTTTCCTACCCTTAGGATTCAGTGACCTCCCCAGTCTATTCTGATTAAGTATTTCCTTGAGAGATGAAGAAATGGACCAATCAGCACAGCACACTATGTTAATTAAAGACATAATTATAGGCTCAATTCTGGCACACAGCAGCTAAACACAGCAAAAAACTTTCACAAGCAGCTGTTAATCTCTTATTTAGCACCTCCTTTACAAACAAAACATCAGCTCTACAGGTATGCCAAGTATGGTGTCCAAATGTAGTCTTAGGATCTTTCATGATTTTAGCTGCATAAGGCTAATTTAAGCAGATTTCAACCAATTTCAGTGTGCAGAAGCAAAGGAACATTGAAGGAGAGGGCAGTGGTTTATCAAATATCAACATATATTCATATATACCGGTGGCATGAAGGGCAGGGACAGGCAAGAAGCAAAGGATAAAGAAAAAGGATGATACAGGTGGCAGCAGAAAGAGCACAAAAATGCTAAATAGAAATATCCCGATCCTACTGATGTTGGGTCCTTTCTGCCAGTGACTTGTCTACTCTACAGATCTCAACCCCCTATGAGGTGACAGTTGCTGACTGGGAGTGGCTAGCCCAGACAACAAACCCACATGTCTCCCCAAATCCTACTACCTGAGTCTGCTATTGTTCAACTCTGGTTCCAACAGCAGACTAATGGAGCAGTTATACACTTTTCCCATTTCTATAACCTCTATCAATTACAGCCCCCCACCCTTCACGATCCCAAATCACAATCTAGCTCAAAACTCACCTCTTTCTGGCTTTCCTTCATTCTGCCGTTTGTAGGAGGCACCAGCACGCACGGACTCTAGGGAAAGGTGGGCAGGGAGGAATTAACACTAGCACCTCTGTGCCCAGGAGGAACAAGAGAAGAACCCAGAAGTAGGAGCAATGAGAACAGGAACTTCTGAGCATTTGCCGGTGACCCTAACTGCCTTCCTACCCTGCTTTCAAGTTGGGCTGCCTGAGCAAACACCAATGAAGAGAAATAAATAACAGAATAGGAGAAAAACTCTGTTTAAGATTGGGTCCAACAACAATGATGTATGAAGATGAGGCTAACCAAGGACAGCATGAGCAGAAAGAAATGAGAAAAGGATCCTATGATAAGACACCAAAAGTTAAAGATGGGGATCACACGTCTTACTTATCACTATAAGCATCTAATCTCCTCCATAAAGTCAATATTCAAAGGATTAAAGAATGACACCAAAAAAATCAAGAGTGAAAGATGAATCACCACTAGAAATCAAAAAGGACACCTGGGAAAGTTTTCATGGTATATCATATCAGTTCCCTGAGCATAGGATGGCTACCTGCAAGTAGGCATTTTGACTTGTTCTCAACAGGTAGCCTGTTACTAAATCTTGCTAATTCTTTTTATGTGAACTCTCTCATATATGGATTTTCCTTATAAACAAATCCACAACTACTTGATCTCCTAATTATCCCATACTTAGAATCTTGTAAATATTTTGTTAGTTTCCTTACCTGCAAACTCTTAATGATGCAGATGGAATTGGCTTTCTAAACAGCCTAAATAAACTAGAAGGGGCTCTCAGCTATATTTCCAATAAGTTTTCTTATCATTTATTTCAAATTATTCTACTATAGATCCCAAATTGCCAATTTTATCTTTTTTTCTGAGAAAATAATACATTTTCTGAATCACTTTGGCACTGTCAGCACCTTGCATTAAAAAAAAAAATTCAAGAAATATCACACAAATATTGCCATCCTACTTTTGCAAGAATGCTGAAGACGCAGTATCCTTATCTAATTGTTCACTGATGTCATCAGAAAATGTTTTGTTCCTCCTGAGCTGCTGATGTGTTTTAATCTAAGTTTCACTATGAACACTATTTATTGCTCATTTCCTCTTTGTTTTAGGCAAATCCTTAGCTCACTTATAGTAATTGGTGAAATCCTTATCATAGGCATCTATTTCATAAACTACTAACTTTATTCTTTTATTTTCACACCCTTATTTCCCTTTTATATAAAATTCTTCACCCGTTTACTTAATCCTGTTTTAATAAGTGTTTATTTTTGTTAACCTGCCTCAAATTCTTTGTAGATCAAGAGATCAGGACAATGACATTTTTTTATAGGAGTGTCTGGGGCTTGGGCCTGGCTCACGCTAGCTGTTGAGAATGAACTGTCTGTATCTCTTCCAAACTCTTAAGTTCAGTGACTCCACACTGGTAGCCTGAAATCAGCCATGGTAAAAGTATTCACTCCACAAATATTGGCAAATGTCACAATCAGGTGTTTTTCCCCTGAAGAGTCAGTTGACTAACACACCACTGGTGCTGTGTTGATTGATTCTGATTCCAAATTTCAGAAACACTGTAGGAATTACTGCATTTAACTACAGATTCCCATCCATGTTACCTTCAACAGACCTAGGCTATTTAATAATATCCTAACAGACAGTAAAACCACCCAGCTGAATCCAGCTCAGATTGCAAAATCATAAAAAAGTGGTTGTTTTAGTCCACTAAACTGTATTTTTTTTAACACAAGAGATAATAGAAACAACCCATTGTGCTTAAACTCTTCATCCCAGAGTTTCCAATGATCTGCTTATATTAAAACTGAAGGTCTTTCTTCTTGTCCTCTACTACTGCAGCTTAATGATTCATACACAAGTTCTTCTTAATATTTTACCATTTGCTTTTCATGCCTTTGTACGTTTGTCATCCTACATCTTCCTACCTTTCTCTTTCTTCTTTGTTGGTTATTGTTCCTTAAATATGGATGTTCCTCCTATCCTCAATCCTTTTTGTTTTGTTATTCTTCCATGGCTCCAACCAATACTATGAAGACAAATGTCTCTCAAATCCACTTCTTTCACTCACACTTCTATATTTCTAATTGACAGAATGCTACTCCTTGGCTACTTAGCCATTACCTCAAATTCATCTCACATGTCATCTTAGTAAGCAGAAACTAACTCCTACTTGAGAGCAGGGCAAGAGGGCTCAACACATTCCTGCCCTTGCTGTGACTTGCTAAAGAAAATGAGTTCTAAAGTAGGATGAAGGAAAGAAACCAGGAAAGAAAAATTCTAAAGTTAGCAATATGGAAATCAAAATCCAAGTCAATGTATTGGTGAGTGAAAGAATAAATGGTGAGGAAGACAATAAACAAGAATTTCAAATACTGGTTCCATAGACTAGGTATAAAGTTCTTCCCACGCAGGTGAAATGAAAGCCAGAGAAGCAGCTTAATGTTACAATAAACATTTAAAAGTTCTGTAAGAATTTAACAATATTTGCTGTCCCTTTGAATATAATAGCTATAAATCTGATACGATCTTCCAGAAATATACTTTCTTGCTGATGTGTTCTCCTGATGAAAGCAGCAATGAACTTAACCAGACTCACCCAATCCTATCAAGTATTATTGATAACCCATATTGGAGCAAAATACACTGCTAGGAAAAAAAATTAAAACCATCCATAGAGGGACTTCCCTGGAGGTACAGTGGTTAAGATTTTGCCTTCCAATGCAGGGGGTGCAGGTTTGATCCTTGGCTGGGGAGCTAAGTTCCCACATGCCTCATGGCCAAAAAACCAAAAAACATAAAACAGAGGCAATATTGTAACAAATTCAGTAAAGACTTTAAAAAAATGGTCCACATCAAAAAAAACAAAAATCTTAAAAAAAAACCATCACTGGAGATAATAAAATTAGGGGCTACATCTTGCAAACTATTAAATTCTTGGTACAGTGCCTGATGTATAAGAGAAAACCAGATAATTCTGAACGTCTTATCAATAAAAAAATAAACTTAACAGCGCAGGTAGTAGATTCATCTCTCCTTTGATAGTTGAAGCATTAAAGGGGAAATTAAGATAAGAACAAATGAAGATGTGGTGGCTATAAAGATGCTGAGGAAATGATTCATTTTTCTGGATCATGGATGAAGACATGCAAACTTGGGGCTCTTGGTTAGGAAGAACATGATTTCTCAGAGATCTACTGGTTTATTCAAGAAGGTATGAAACAGGGAATTCTCTGGAGGTCTAGTGGTTAGGACTCCGCACTTCTGTTGCAGGGGGCACAGGTTCATCCCTGGTCAGGGCACTAAGACCCCGCATGCTATGCAGTGCAGCCAAAAAAAAAAAAAAAAAAAAAAAGAAGGTATGAAACAGAAAAAATGGAGGGGACACAAAGAAAAATGATCCTTGTGGTAAAGACACCAAAAAAACAACCAGACACAGGGGTAGAAAAAGCTCTCTCTGTACCACCTCTGCTTCCCACAAATAACAAACTTTTGGAGGTAAGAGATCCAACAAGTTGAAATAAAGGCATATTAACTATGAATACATGGAAGTGCATTTCTGAAGAGAACTTTCCTTTAATACATCAGTTACAACCACATGGGCTCACTTTTTAAAATATAAGTAAAATATTACATCATCTGTACATATTATGAACATGTGCAACAGGGATGCTATAAATGCCTGCACATATGAAAATGCCATTAATTGATTACTGTTTCAGAACCTCCATCACTCAGATGCCAGAAAAGCTATAGCTGTACTCCTGGGATTCACCCAGAAAACTCACAGCCAAAGCTCTTTGTGATATAATAAATAGATTCTCACACAAAAGAATACATTGTAGAATCTAATTCAATAGCACATTTACAGCCTGGATCAGTTAACAGTCCAAGATTAAATTCCTCATGAAACAGCTCATCCCAATAATCCTTCTCCACTTTCATCCTTCCACCAACTTCTGCCCACTCTTCAGATATCACCTAAAATGCCTATTCCCATGTAATGATTTGTCTCCTTCTCTAAATCATAAACTCAGAGGGCAAAGACTAGATCTGTCTTGCTTGGCAAATCATTCATATGAAATATATTTTCGTTGAATGATTTTATGAGTACTGAACATAAATACAATGACTTTCAAACCAAGAAACACTATAATATTTAGCTGCTAAGAAAAAAGGTTCTTACTGCATAATAAACATGATCTGATGGTAAAGCCTTATTTCCATATTCCCATTATCACTTACACCTGCACAGAAAAGCCTTCTTTCTAAAGGCAGGATTAAACCTCTAAATTTTATTGGAATTTCAGCTATGATCCAAAAATTCATGTGGACTTCCAAATTCATTCACAGCCAACAGGTATTAAGACATATGTCTTTTCCCATTATACTTAAGTTCAACAATAGAGTCTATCTTCCAAATACACTCTTCTCAAAATAGTATTTTTAATTCTTGTACATTTTCAGTTATTGTAGAAGACATGCTTTCGAAAAGGATTAAACACTGATGAATAAGTCTTCCTTAAAAATATCTTTCATTCTTGGGCTTCTCTGGTGGTGCAGTGGTTGAGAGTCCGCCTGCCGATGCAGGGGACACGGGTTCGTGCCCTGGTCCAGGTAGATCCCACATGCCGCGGAGCGGCTGGGCCCGTGAGCCATGGCCGCTGAGCCTGCGCGTCCGGAGCCTGTGCTCCGCAATGGGAGAGACCACAACAGTGAGAGGCCCGCGTACCGCAAAAAAAAAAAAAAAAAAAAAAAAAAAAAAAAAAAAATCTTTCATTCTTAATAATGGCTGCTGATATTGAGAAAATAAGGGGAGGCTGGGCCCAAAGTCAGAGCTATAGAAAATCAGATACAGACCAACAAAAACAATAAACTTACAAATCTTCCATAGTAATGACATTAAAAAAATTCAACCAAAATGTCACACAACCTAATTTATATATGAGCATCACTGGTAAATTTGACATTAATCTGTAGCAAATGTTTAGAATGAATTAACAAAGAGTTTGTAAATACTTAACATAATCATCCCTAGGAGCCACAACACATTTACAAAACAAAGCAAAGGCAATCTTTATGTCATTGTTTCCATAGTGGAAATGCTTTGTAATCCTCAAGTGGAAAAGAAAACAAGATGGGGAATCACAACTGGCTGAATAACAGCAAACAATGCAGATAAATGGCTGTGGTCCACAGAGGGTGGTGCCTAGAGGTTTCTATATTGGGCCTTATGCTACTCAACATAATTTTTTTTAACATCTTTATTGGAGTATAATTGCTTTACAATGGTGTGTTAGTTTCTACTTTATAACACAACATAATTATTAATGATTAATACAAAAACACGTAAAGCATACTTCATTTGTAGATAAAACAAAGCTGTTTTTATCTCCTGCTAAATACATAGGATCACTAAAGAGATTTTAAGACCTTTATGGAAGAGAATTATAAGCCAAAGTTAACTACATGAAATATATCATTCCCAGATTTTTTTTTAATGCATTAACTACAAACAAATAATTGCAGCTGAAAAAGTACAGGCTGCAGGGCTTTTTGTTTCATAGTAATATATGTGAAAATGGCCTAGGTTTCAGTTGCCTGCAATTTCAGTAAGAACCAGTAATACAATATGGTTGACAAAATAAAAGTTCACTTCTGGCATCATGACTTAAAAGAAATAGAAAGAGGGCTTCCCTGGTGGCGCGGTGGTTGCGCGTCCGCCTGCCGATGCAGGGGAACCGGGTTCGCGCCCCGGTCTGGGAGGATCCCACGTGCCGCGGAGCGGCTGGGCGCCTACCACCAAAAAAAAAAAAAAAAAAAAAAAAAAAAAGGAATAGAAAGAAAATTAGGAAAGCAAAAGGTCTGAAAACCATGTCAAATGAAAGGAACAACTGAAGGAACTAAATATATTTAAACCTGGAAAAAAAAATCGAAAAGATTATGATGGTACTTTTCAAATACACAAATGGTTCCAACAAAAAAAGAAATATCTTTATGGCTCTAAGATAAATAACTAGTATTAAGTAGACATTACAGGAAAAGATTTTAACTGTTTTTAAAAATGAGCTATACAAAAAAGGAAAGACTGTAGTGTGATACAGTAAACATCACAGGAAGTACTTTAACAAAAAGTCTCCCATACCCATATGGGAGACTAAATATAGTGATCATTATTAATGCTATTATCCTAAACAGAAGGTAAATAGCAAAAGTATAAGATAGGAAAACAATGAGATTCATTTGAGAGAAGGTAGGGAAAAAGGAAATAAATATCTAAGAGATAGTTGACAAATGGGGAGATGTTTCGTTAGATTAATTAGAATAAAATAAACTTCAAGTAAAAATACACAAGGTATACATAACAAAACAATTTTAACTATAACAGTATCATAATAATCTGTTAATAAACAGATTAAGAAGGACAACCTACACTGTTAGCATGTAAATATGAACAACAATAAGGAATGAAAAATAGTATGGTAGTCACCGTTATGACCAGGTTAATCCACTTAAGTTATAGGCAGAAAATTCTTAAACGTGAAACACAAGGTGTAAACAGTTTGATTTAGGAAGATAATTAGTCTATGTCAGTAAAAAGTTCCATAGGATTTAACCCAAAGGCAAAGTAGAAAAAATTTAATTAAATAACATGTGTGGACATGTGTACACACGTGTGCATGTGTGTAAGCACAAAATGGGAACTAGGCAGCTGAGATGAAAAAGTAATAATCATTCTGTGGTTTATAATTAAGCACAGATATATTAAATGCACAGAACAATTGTGAAGAATTAGTCCTAAAATAATTACCATGGACAAACTACTAGTGATTATTAAAATAAATAAAATTACTCTGAAAAGTATGAACAAGAAGCAAAAAATTAAAAGTTAAAGAATTAACAAAATGAGGGCATAAGGAATAAGAAAATTATTTTTTACCTGTTACAGAAACATTTAAAATCTTTGTCAAAATTTCAATTTACATTGGAAAACTAACCCATCATTGCTAATTAGCCCAGTTTAAGTGACTGATAATTGAAGGATGATATTTCTCAGTCCTTTTTTGAAGAAAAGCAAGGTGCCATCAACATTTGTAAGATTTAGATTTAAAGCAAAAACCATTATCACAAATATGTAAAATAACAATTACTTTTTCCTTTTATTGTTTAAAGCAAGACTTTTACTGTTAACTTTTTGGAAGATGATCTCATGTAACTATTCTAAAAACTAATGAAAGGAGTACAGAAAAACATTTCAACAGTTCAGCCCAAACAGCTAAGGAATCAACCAAAGTAACCCATAAAGAGAGTTTTCCCAGAACAAACTTTTTTTTCTTGATTAAAGAACTTTACTTTCAAAGCTAAATGACTTAAGAAAATAAACATGAAGGCATTAACAAAGTCATACACTCTATTTCATTCAATTCACACCAGATTTAGTCTCCCAACTTTCTCTGTTATCTTTCCATCACTGTAAGATATTAAAGGTATTCGACCTCAGAGGATGGGGAAAGCATATTGCAGACACTAAGACAGGAGCATCACCGTGTGACTCTACATTTCATCTTGAGATTTTAGAGTTTTGGCCACTGACTACCAGGCCAAAGGCAGATAGAAGATGCCTCCCTAGCAATCTGTTTCAGAGGAGAAATGTAAAAAATAAGGCTAATTCAACAGTAACTTAAATAACTTAATAGCTTCACTATAAGCTGTAAAGAAGGATCTCAAGCTTCCATTTTACTCATGTTTTGTTAAAAAGGCTTCAAAATCAGTTTCCAAAGACACTTTCTTCCTCTTAACCAAATTATTAATAGATTTGGATTTAAGTCACACACATCTAAAAAAATATGGTCTTAGAAGGTATATCTGGCTAATTTGGGATATTTAGGTCTGTGCATGTGAGCATAAATTAGACTTAGAGGCTATTTATCCACTTGAAGGGTGAGGGGAGAAAAAGGAAGTAAAGCATAGGAGAAAATACCAAACTTTTAACACTGAACTCCACAGTAAAACTTTCAGTTACCTGGAACTATTCCAAGAATATTTTAAGCAGTCAGGCATGTGTAAGTGACTATGTTTGTTTTAAATCCTTCAAATGGCATTCTTACACATATATCCAAAAATATGTTTTTTGGAAACCCCACTCTACGTAGCTCTGGAAACAGTCGACAAGTGATAAATGTTTGCTAAATACAGGAATCCAGCAACAGCTACAATAGAGACAATCTAATGATCTGAAGTGATCTTCCATCACTCTGAACATGCAGGAGGCAAAGACTGTTGAACTAAAAACCTTATTATTTGAAAAACAGTTAAAAGGAAGGAAGTTAAAGAGGAAAGAAAAATTATTGGCTTATAATTCCTTCTACCTAGAAGATACTTCTCCACCTGTAGAAGTCTGAAATAAAAGATAAGCTCAAATGTCATTTCCTCCATGGCATGTTCTTCCATCCCCAGAGTGACAGTCTCTTACCTTGACCGGCTAATGTCATGTTAACTCATTTACAACATAACGATCCTTACATCAAAGTTATACTTTACATGTTATATTTACATAATGATAAAATTGTTATTAGTTGGGGAAAAACACACATATATATTTTAGTTCCTTGGTGACAGGGACATCGTTCTAACACAATGCCCTGGATACAGAAGGCATGAGGAAGTGTTTTGTGAATGAGCTCAACTGCAGGTAGTAGAGTCTAGAATGACAACAAAGTGTTACCTAGAAAAGTTGCTTCATTTATTTATTCCAACATATACTGAGCAACTGGGCCAGGATGACATGTACCGAATGCCATGCATGTCCAGGCACTCCAAACTTAAAAAAAAAAAAAAAAAAAATTGGAGGTTGGGAAAGAATGAACCTAAGGTAGGTTTCAGCTCTAAATTCTATAAGGCTATACCTTATATTTAGGGGGATCCACTAATATTTTTCATGAAAAATATAAATAGATATCCCCTAGTGACAGAAGATTAAAGAGGCTGGATCAGCTCAGGAATTAGCAGAAAATACAGGAGGTGTGTGACTTTCCAACATGATTACAACCTCCTCCATGCTGAAGAACTAGAAGTGAAATGTCATATAGACTGCAACTTGAAATGGTTTCAAAATGTGTGCATGTGTGTGTGTGTGTGTGTGTGTGTGTGTGTGTGTGTGTATGACATTCATTATACTATTCTTTCAACTTTTCTGCAAGTTTGAAATTTTTCAAATAAAGAGTTAAAAATAATATCTCATAACACATATAAGGCAATCTGACTCAATACATTCTTATCAGTGGAGGTTGCAAAAAAAAAAAAAAGGAGAACTCTTAAAAATACATACTTCTATGTTGAGACTGATGGAAAGAGTAAGTTTTGCTTCTTTCTGGGGAGTAACTTCTACTGCTGACACTGGAGCCAGATCTGCTGTGTGGAGAATCCTTTCGGCCTACAGGTGATTCTCTGAAAAAAGGAGTGTCTCTTTTATGAGGAGACCGGTCTCTCACATAATGGGAAGAGTAGAAACTTTTTCTTCTAAAGCCATCTCTCATGTCCCTTTGAAGAAAAAATAAAATAAGTTAATTATATCCTATACTCTACATATACAAGCACAAATGGCAAAAGCTCTGGTTACAAACCACTGTTTGTGTTGTAATTTATGTCCCCTTTTTCTACCACCACCTAACTTCTGAAATCAGTCAACAAAATGAAACTTTATCAGTGAATTATGTCATTTTTTCAGTTTGGGGTAGAACTAGGTGGTTAAGTGCAAAAGTTACTTTATTTTAAGCAAGCACAAAAATTTTTTAATGTGAAAAAGTCATATAGTCTCTACTTCTGCTTGCTCCTAACAACATACCACACAGCTACCATACTCTCAAAGACACCTAGAGAATGCCAAAGATTTCCCCAATGAGACAGTTCATGGTCTACTATCCTCTTCTAAGTACAGTATATACCACTGGTTTTCAACTAGTGTGATTCCCCGCTGCCCCCCATGATAATTTGGCAACATCTACAGACACTTTTGTTGTTACAACTGGAGAGGAGGGAATGCCCCCAGTGGTTAGGGGCAGGATGCTCCTAAAATGCTACAATGCCCAGGACGACACCCACACATATACACAGTAAAAAACTATGCAACCCAAAGTGTGAACAATGCCAAGGCTGAGAAACCCTGGTATATACCTATTAAATCCTTGCTCTCTGAATTTATAACAGATTGTTGCCAATCTCTAAATACCAACTTTTTATATCATCTTTACTTTTATAAATTAAACTTCCTTATTAAGCAATACCATCAACTCAAAGCAGAAAGTAAGCCCAAATAATAAAGATTTATAAAGCAAAACTATCTTTATAACAGTAAAGCAAATTAAAATTATTAAATACAACTATGAATACACAAGCCTCGGACTTCTCTGGTGGCAGAGTGGTTAAGAATCCACCTACCAATGCAGGGGACACAGGTTCAAGCCCTGGTCCGGGAAGATCCCACATGCCGTGGAGCAACTAAGCCCGTGCGCCACAACTACTGAGCTTGCGCTCTAGGGCCCGCGAGCTGCAACTACTGAGCCCACGTGCCACAACTACTGAAGCCCGCGCACCTAGAGCCCATGCTCCACAACGAGAGAAGCCACCGCAATGAGAAGCCCGCTCACCGCAACAAAGAGCAGCCCCCGCTCGCCACAACTAGAGAAAGCCCACGCAGCAATGAAGACTCAACACAGCCAAAAATAAACAAATAAATTAATTTTTTTTAAAAAAGACACAAGCCTCTATCTAAAAGAACACTTGGAGTCAAACAGGTTTTAATTGAAGATTTAGCAAATATACCTCCATATTAAAATTAGAAACCATTATCTTCAGACAGAAGAATGCTAAAAAGACGAGCCAATTGTATGAAATTTCAACTGCTCAGAAAATAATTTCAGCATATTGACTGGTAGTCCACAATATATAAGTAGGCTGTTGTCATTAACTGATTAATACCCAAACTATATCCTCTTTCCAGATATAATTTTCTCTGTGCAAAAGTAGAAAACAGTTAAAACTCATTTATGATAAATAAACTCAGACAAAATACTAATACTGAAATAAAGCATTAAAGAAATTCCAATATATTCAAGTTCAATCACTAAAGCTATAGGAATCATATCAATATCACTGGGAGCTGAAGTAAATAGCTATATATGTATTACACAGATTTTAGGAACTGTACCAGGCGCTGGGGACCCAATGGTGAACCACATGCATGCAGTCCCTGCTATTACGGAACTCTCAGGCTAGTGGGAGAGGCTGATATTAAACATACAGACAAAACATGTAGCCAGTGGTGTGTGCAGGGAGACTAGGAGTCTACTTAGTCCAAGCAAGAGACAGTGGTGACTTAGATAAGGTGGGAGCAGGGGAAGGGTCACAAATTCAACATGCACAAGAGTGCAGTTTTGTAGACTCAACGAGACAAGGTAAATGTTTGACTAATGAGTGTGAGGGATGGTGGATGACAAGATGATACCCAGAATTCTGGCACAATGGATTACTGAAATAAGAAAAATAGATCTGAGAAATAGGGACAGGGTGGGAGATCCACATTTAGACTTGATAGTGCTATATTTGAGTTGCTCATGTACTATCTTGGTAGGCAACTACAGATACTGGTGATAACATCAGAAGAGATTTTTGGCTATAACTATAAATTTGCCTGTAAACAGGCAGTACTTAAAAGCCGTGGGTATAGATGAAAACAAAGGATAAAAAGTGCAGAAGGCCCAGAATCTAGGGCTAGAAAACTGCCAGACTGAGAAGGAAATGGGCTGTCTGAGAAGAATGAAATAGAGCGGCCACAGAAACATGAGGCACAGGTGAGTAAGTTATCAGGGAAGGCAATGAAAGAGTACTCCAAGAAGGAGAATAAAGGTTTCATACAGCGAAAGTAAATGAGCTCTTCCTGATAACTTACTTAGGAAATGGAGAAGAACAGGCCCATATTCAGAGGAAAGACTGCCTATTTTCTCTGGAGGGAATGGAAAGATGAAACGCTGAACTACAGTTTCCTAATCCTGACACCAGATGGCAGTAAAATCGCAACAGCACAGTTCAGAGCTATCAGAGTGGCTTGGGGTGGCTAGATAACACATGGGGGAAGTGCAAGTCAGATTTTAACATCTCAGAGCAGAGTAACGTCTCTCCTCTCCTTCACATCAACATCTCCTACTGACCATCAGATTAAGCAAAAACATCACCATAGGCATCATCTACCATAGTACATGGTACTACTTTGATAAAGTGGTAATATTAGCCAAGTCATTTATTCATGTGTGTATGTATACATATTTTTTCATATCTATATATCTATGTCCCAATATATGAAAGGCACTATGAGGAATTACTCTGGCTCTGAAGAAGCTTAATATCTAATTGGGGGGATGGGGAGTAAATGTTCCAGAAGGCTGGTACTGTAATTTAGAAGAGACATATATACATATTAATAGATGAAAAACTGACCAAGGGGGCTTCCCTGGTGGCGCAGTGGTTGAGAGGCTGCCTGCTGATGCAGGGGACACGGGTTTGTGCCCCGGTCCGGGAGGATCCCACATGCCGCGGAGCGGCTGGGCCCGTGAGCCATGGCCGCTGAGCCTGCGCGTCCGGAGCCTGTGCTCCGCAACGGGAGAGGCCACAACAGTGAGAGGCCCACGTACGTACCGCAAAAAAAAAAAACAGTTGACCAAGGAGTCTATAAGCAAAGATGAAATATTGATCAATATTGTCTAAGAGAAATATAATCAAGGCACAGATGATGCAGTCATATTTCAAAAGTAAAGAGAACAGGTGAAATTAATTTTAGCAATATTTTACTTAACCCAATATATCTAAAATATTAGCAACATGTAATCATTATTAAAAAATTTAGTGAGATAGTTTATATTCTCCCTTTCATCATACAGCTTGAAAATCCAGTGTGTATTTTACACTTACACAATATCTCAGTCTGAACTGGACACATTTTAAGTGCTCAGCAGGCACATGCAGCTAGTGGCTCCCATATGAACAGCACAGATTTAGATGGTGGGAAAAGCATTCCAAGCTTCAAGAAAAAGCAGAGAAGGATTAAAGGATGGATATTATGCAAACAAGAAGAGAAGTAGTCAGGACAGTGAAAACTTAAAAAAGCAGTAACTAAAAAACAAAGGAAGAAATTTTTGAAAAGGGAAAAGGCAGTTAATATCAAATACTGCAGAGGTTGGAAGAGATCTTCATATTTAAAACCTAATAGTCACATGACCAGTGAGTGGGCTGTCCAGTAAAACTTTGGAAACCAAATCAGACTATAAGAAATTATGACCTATCTACTAACGGAGTTAAACTATTACTTTTCTTCTACAAAAAAAAAGTTTGGCAGAGGGAAGAAGGAAGAGAATTGGGACAATACTCTGAGGAAAGGGGCTTACTTGGTCATATTTGGAAGTTGCGGGGAAAAGACTAATTTCCTATAGAAGGAGAAACTGATAATCCAAGACAAAAATGGTCACTGAAAAAGGAGCCAAAAATCACCAGGAAAAAATGGGACAAAGGAACTAAGTAGAAGAGAATAGCACTGAAGGCAAGAAGAGAAGAACACAGAAAGGATAAAGAGGAAAATTTTCATTTCAAGAAGAAAAAATATGCGAAATGTCTCTTCAGAAGTCCTTTACCTCAGTAACATAATTCTAGAAGTCATTAATAGAAAGTAAAGAAAGTAAGGACATGAACACACGCTTAAGGCAGAGTGGAAAGTATTTGTCTTTTGGGGGAAAGTATTCATTTGAGCAGTGTTCCTCAAAGTGCAGGTCCCCAGACCTTCATCAGCATTACCTTGGGAAGGTGATAGAAATTCAAATTCAGGGCATCAAACCACACCTACTGAATCAGAATCTCTGGGAGTGAGACCAAGGATTCTGGGCTTTAACAAGGCTCTCCAGGTGATTCTGATGCACAGGAAACTTTGAGAAGGACTGAACTAGACAAACTCACTTACGTCTAAGAGCTGTGTACATATAAATATGGTATCTTTAAGTCAAAAACAGAAACTCAGGGCTAATGATAGAGGCAGAACATTTTCCAGTGATGATGACTGTAGGGTTTGACCGTGCCAGTGGAGAGCTAAAGAATTGAAAACACAAGAAAGAACTGGTGTTAATTAAAAGCATCATCAAATCAGGATAGGGAGAGATGGAGGAGAAGACTATATGCCAGAAACTATAATAATCCAGGAACAAGAAATGGGGTCCTGGAAATTCATCAAAGAGTACAAAGATGAGGACAGGTGGTACAAATGGAGAAGTTCAGAGATGACACTGGAACTGTGGCTTGGAGGAGGTAATAAGGAGCAAGAAGTATGCCCAGAACTCATCTCAAGAATCAAGGAGAGGGGCTTCCCTGGTGGCGCAGTGGTTGAGAATCCGCCTGCCGATGCAGGGAACACGGGTTCGTGCCCCGGTCCGGGAAGATCCCATATGCCGCGGAGCGGCTGGACCCGTGAGCCATGGCCGCTGAGCCTGCGCGTCCGGAGCCTGTGCTCCACAACGGGAGAGGCCACAACAGTGAGAGGCCCGCGTACCGCAAAAAAAAAAAAATGTATATAACTTGAGAGCTGCCCCACCACGGGAGAGGCCACAACAGTGAGAGGCCCGCGTACCGCAAAAAAAAAAAAAAATGTATATAACTTGAGAGCTAGGACAGCATCTTTGGCTGTGTCACAAACATTTCAGCCATAATGCTGGACATATATATAGGGGGCAAAGTGACCTAGAGAATGGAAGATGGGAAGAACTAACATGCTATAAGGCACTGTTTCTCAAAATGTGAACCTGGGACAATCTACACTATAATTACCTTGAATGCTGGTTTCAAAAGCAGACTTATAAAGTTCAGGATTCTCACCTGTTAATATACACCCCCAAAGTAATTCCACCCCTCACACCAAACCAGACAAATTGTGATCAACCTCTCAGTTTCAGCAGATGTATGTTTACTGGTTAAGAGTAAAAATCAGGCAAAGATATAATGGGAGGGAACAAGGGGGAGAAAAGAAAGCATTTTACTTCTTATTCAGGACCTCATCTTTCTTTCCTTCCCACATTCAACACTCAGAAATACTTCACACAAAATACTGGCTACTTCACTTCTTGTCAACAAGAACTTCAAAAACGAATTAAAATTTCAGGAATCATTTAGAGAAAGCAGCTTGGTAACTAGTAGAGCAGGGTTAAGAATAAGTTAAGTGCAGACCTCAAATATCTGTTTTTAAATGTGGAACAAGAGAACGAGGGGTACTGTTACTTAAGCTAAGGGATTTCCCACATTATTTTTTATTCTATACTACCCCAAAAGCAAGTAACTGTCTTATACCAGAGTTGAGATGAGAAGTTTGGGGACCCAGAGCAGAGTTCTTTCCACAGAACCACATCTTTACAGTTAAAAGTAATCTGGGAATGAGATATGGGCTGAGATCTCCCAGCTAGAATATAGATCTTTTCTGTGTTATTCACAATTTGATCACTGACACCTAAAACAGTGCCTAACGTTATTAAGGAAAAACGTTCCTAACTTGCTATAACAAAAATACCAAAAAATGTAATGTTGAGTCATTACACAAAAGAAGTCTATCTAACCACCATGAAACAGTCTAAGGCAGGCCTTCCAAGGTGAGAGACTCTGCTCCATGCATCATCCAAGAACCCTGGCTGACCACTCTGCTATTTCAACATGTGGCTTCCAAGGTCACATGCCTGCTGCCATTGCATTCCAGGGTCCACCCTGCAACATGGGAAAAGGTAAATGCGTGTGTTAGAATATGTGTAGAAACAGAACTCCTACTCACATTATTCTGGAGATAAATAGTTACATGGCCACACCTAGCTGGAAGGAAGGCTGGGAAAAGTAGTCTACCTATATGCCTAAGATGTGTGAAGAAGAGGTTGAAGCCTTTTCAAGAATGATGAAATAAAAAGTTTTCAATGAAAAGTCTGGGATTCCCAAGTGAAAATGTGTCTAATAGGCAATTGGATGTGGAAATGTAAAGCTCAGAAAAGAAGCCAAGGCCAGAGATACAGATTTGTCTGCCATCAGCAACAGACAGTACAGGTCAGAGATTCTCAAACTTCAGTCCTCAGACCCTCTGCATCACAATCATCCAGGGGGCTTGTGAAAAATACAGATGATTCAGATTCTAAGACTCCACTTACTGAATGAGAATCTCTTGAGATGAAGACTGGCAATCTTCATTTTTAACGAGCTCCTAAGCAATTCTTATGAACATAAGTTTTAGAACATAAGCAAAGGGAATAACAGCTGTCAAAAATAAAGATTCAAGGGGCTTCCCTGGTGGCGCAGTGGTTGAGAGTCCGCCTGCAGATGCAGAGGACGCGGGTTCGTGCCCCGGTCCGGGAAGATCCCACATGCCGCAGAGCGGCTAGGCCCGTGAGCCATGGGCGCTGAGCCTGCGCGTCCGGAGCCTGTGCTCCGCAACGGGAGAGGCCACAACAGTGAGAGGCCCGTGTACCAATAAATAAATAAAGATTCAAGATGAAGTTAGCACAAATGACAGAAGGTGCCAAGAAGTCACTGTTAAGATGATCCTGCAGTTTCTGGACTGTTGTCAAGCCATACTACGTATTAGATCAACGGTTCTCAAGTCTAGCTTCACATTAGAACATCTGATGAGCTTTTAAAAAATACTGATGCACAGGTTCCACCCAAGACCAATTATATCAGATCACCAAGTGTGAGGATCAGGAATTATGGAGTTTTTTTTTTTTTTTTAAAAAAGCTTTACACCTAATTCAGAGTACAGCCAGGATTGAGAAACACCATTATGAGACAGCTGCTGTTACATGCTCTTCATTTCAGAGTCCCAGATTATTGCCCTACTCCAGAGATCACAAACCCTTGTTTTAATTAGTTGTGAACACTGAAAAATCAAGAGATCTAACATTTTTTTAAAATCTGGATTTCTGACTTCTTTTGAAGCAGGCCACAGTGGCCTTATATTATTAAGCAGCAAAGATCAGCTGGTACCAGGTAGCAGCTGCTCCAATCTGACCCTTGGCATTCGTTTACATTCCCTAACTGGCCACTGTAGGCACATGAGTTACTGCCATTGATAGACAGGGGCATTATTACCACAGATAAACAAATATGTTACCTACTCACCTGTAAGTATTACAAGTACTTTATGCTTAAAACTGTATTTGTTTCACTCACGTAACAAAAATATAGTAATCTGAGTCAATCTTGTAATGTTTTCATATCAGCTTTTTCATAAACCAATCCCTCCAACTTCCTTTAACTGAAACCTGGCAATGGAACACAAATAATATCTCCCCTCAAACTCCAGAGTAATAAGTGCACATTGATGACTTTACCTCAAGCTCCTGAGGTATATGGGGCACAGGATTATGTTCTAAATCCTCCATCCTCTAAGAAAAGGGAGAAAGAGCCCGACAACTCCTTATTTAAATTCATGCCATCCCACTGTAACCCCACATTGCCTATATTACCAACCTTCTGGGAATTTTCCCACATTTCCTAAAGCCTTTAACTCAATGACACAGTCTGCACTGTAACATATCCTACCCACATCATGAGTGACTTTCAGAATTCATGTGGCTCATCTGTGCAGCACGGTAGCAATTCCTTGACCACCGCCTACCTCTTCACAATACTTAGGCACTCCCTGAAATCCAAAACCTTACCACTTATTACCCAGAGGTGCTCTTCATCAGAATCCAATATTGCATTCTTATCACAATGTCTTATCCTTCAGTTTTCTCACTCCTACAATAACTCCACCTACACCTCACGGATACCTGTAAGTCTCCTATATTTCCTAGCAATCCATGAACCCCATTCTTATTGTGCTTCCAGCCTAAATTACAGTATTTGAAATACTTTATGAAAACCACTAACTTGCCCTCCCGGCGATTCTGATACATCGTCTAAGGCAACCTAAAGCCTGAGTTAATTCCAAAATCTGTGATTTTTTTCACTGATATAGTTGGGTTGCCATATCCTACAGAGAAATTACACAAGCCTACAGATTGGTCCCCCTTTGGATACATGGTCTCTGTGCCTTCAACTCCACTACTAATATTTTTATTTATCATTAGTGAGCTCAATCTCCCATTCATGCCAGCAAGTATTTTCTATATGCTGATAATTCTCCCCAAGTCCTTTAACCTAGCACCAAACTTTTCACTCTCAATGTTACCTCACATACTGAAAAATACAGCAATCTTTAGGCATGAATTACCTCAACTGCCAGCCCACACCCCTCTCCCCCAATTTGCCTTCATCTGCCCACCCCTAATTTTGTCCTTCCTTTCTTGGTATATGACTCTCTCCTCCCCACCATTAAAAGTTAGACCTTCTTAAATTGGAAGGTTGGGATTAACATATACACACTACTATATATAAAACAGATAACTAGTAAGAACCTACCATATAGCACAGGGACCTATACTCAAACTCTGTAATGACCTATAACGGAAAAGAATCTAAAAGAGTGGATATATGTATATGTAAAACTGATTCACTTTGCTGTACAGCAGAAGCTAACACAACATTGTGAGTCAACTATACTCCAATAAAAGTTAATTAAAAAAACAAAACTGTCAGGATGCCATACCACAGCTACCTAAAAAAAAAAAAAAAAGTTAGCCCTTCTATCAATGGTGCTCATGCTTGTCCTCATTCACCTGCTTCATCAGTTATCCTTTTTCTGTCTTGTATCTTCAACCTCTCTTTCCCTTCAACCTATAAATATGCTCAAATTACTGATCAGCTAAAAAAAGGTTTTGGGTGATCTCCCTTTAGCCAGTGTCCTTCTCCAGCTAACAACACTGCCTACTTTCCATCCCAGTTAAGTATTTTTTAAAAAGTTATCCACGCAGGCTGAATCTACCCTCTTCACATGTCATTTATCCTGACACTGCCAAACCCAAGAGACATTTTAATCTTTATTATCACTGAAATACTCAGTTGCATTAGACATCGGTGACCCATAATATCGTTTAAAAAGCTTTATTTTACACCACTTCCGTAAAAGTGTTCCCTAGGATTCTGACCTTAGCCCACTGCTCTTGTCTAACTATACCTTCTCCTTGGACCACCTCAATTTTGAATGCAGCTCCAACCTTGAAACCATTCCTCCTATACTGCCAATCTCAGATAATGGTATTATTCCACACACAGTAAAAAAAACAAAAAATCCAGATATTCCCCTTTTTTAAAAAATAAATTTATTTATTTTATTTATTGATTTTTGGCTGCGTTGGGTCTTCATTGCTGTGCACAGGCTTTCTCTAGTTGCAGCGAGCGGCGACTACTCTTCGTTGCGGTGCGCAGGCTTCTCGTTGCAGTGGCTTCTCTTGTTGCAGAGCACGAGCTCTAGGCGCACGGGCTTCAGTAGTTGTGGCACGCGGGCTTCAGTAATTGTGGCACACGGGCTTCAGTACTTGTGGCTTGCAGGCTCTAGAGCGTAGGCTCAGTAGTTGTGGCACACAGGCTTAGTTGCTCTGCGGCATGTGGGATCTTCCCAGACCAGGGATCGAACCTGTGTCCCCTGATCCAGGTTCTCATCACTGCCGCTGTCTTCCGTGTCTGAGTCGATCACAACGCGGCCTTTCCGCTTCTTTACCATTGTGGTCCCCGGGCTCCCATGCCGGACGCTGCCCGGACTCCAGATATCCCCTCTTCTTTATTCCCAGATCCAACAACCACATCTTGCTGATTTTTCACTTCCTAAGCATTTATCAAATTTAACCGTTTTCCTCCACCCCCAACTCCCTTTCTCCAATTAAAATATTCATGGTTTCTTATTCTATCTCTAGTGCCATCTTTATTTTTTTTTAAATTTATTTATTTTTGGCTGTGTTGGGTCTTTGTTGCTGTGTGCGGGCTTTCTCTAGTTGCGGTGAGCGGGGGCTACTCTTCGCTGCGGTGTGCGGGCTTCTCATTGCGTGGCTTCTCTTGTTGCAGAGCACGGGCTCTAGGCGCCCGGGCTTCAGGAGTTGTGGCTCGCGGGCTCTGGAGCACAGGCTCAGTAGTTCTGGCACACGAGCTTAGTTGCTCCACGGCATGTGGGATCTTCCTGGACCAGGGCTCAAACCCGTGTCCCCTGCATTGGCAGGAGGATTCTTAACCACTGCGCCACCAGGGAAGCCCTAGTGCCATCTTCAAAAGTCATCCCCTACACTGAAGACAAGCTACAACCTGACTGCGTTACTGTAGGCCCCCTCTTTCTACCAAGCTAAAATTTTTCAGTAGTTCCCCACAGTTAATAGAATAAAACCCAGACTTCTTATAGTTTAATCCACAGTTCCCCAGCTCTTACATAATCACCTATAGCTCTACACATCACGCTTTACACAGCTTTGCTCATGCTCTTCCCTTTGTAGGAATATGGTCCCTGTTACTCTTTTTCTGATTAACTCTTACTTTTCCTTCAAGTTCTGTTCAAATTATCCACCCCTACCAGAAACTTTTAATAAAACCTCAGTACAGGATAAGTGCTTATTTGTCTTCAGCACTTGATGAAACTTCGGCACATATTACATTATGCTATGTACTTGTGCATCTATTTCACTACCTAGACTGTAAGTCAGTGATACAAACACAGTGGCCTACACATAGTAAACACTCAATAAACATTTGCACCCCTGAACTAAATAGAAAAAGATGTTATACAGTATTTTTCTCCATCAAACAGATTATCACCTAAGATAAAATAGGTATAATAAAATTAAAAATTAAATCTACTCTTTTAAAAAAATCAATAAGTATGAAATACTTAACAACTAAATCAAAATTTTCCATATGTGAATGCAGGAAAAAAAAACAGTATTTAAAAATAAAGTATACTGACCACTTGGTGACACTCTTGTTCCATATTTTTAGATATTATTTAGTACTTTAAATAAATTCCATCCTAAGGTTTATTCTAAGACCTCATAAGTACAGGGGGGAAAGTGACTGTTAAAAATAACCTCATTCTATCTAAATCAATAAAGTATGACATGTTCCTTGAATACAAAATGAAAAAAATCCTAACATATTCTGAATTTCATCTACAAGTGTGTTTTGAACAAATAGATAATATAATCACTGAGTAAATACAGAACCAAGATTAGTAGGTGATGATATACTTGAAATGTAGACAAATTACCAGGTATGTGGCTCTATTAAATAAGAAAGTGAGGGAGGGGATATGGGGACATATGTATACATATAGCTGATTCACTTTGTTGTATAGAAGAAACTAACACAACATTGTAAAGCAATTATACTCCAATAAAGATATTAAAAAATAATAAAGTGACAGGCAGGGGGCGGGGGTTGTTGCATGAGGATGATAGAAAACTTGATACATTCTCTTTCCTCTGTTAGCTGTTATTTCATCCAGTTCTTCCAGTGATTCCACAGTCCCATTAATAAAACATATTTGAATATAAACCACTAATACATACACATACACACACACACGCTAGATTTATAAAGTACGTAATGGGCTACAATATGAAACACATAAAACAGAACGTTCCACTGCCAGTAACAGACCTGTGGAAGATGGTGTGAAAGCAAGTCACCCCAGTAGCAGCCAGTGATGGCAATCTGCAAAAGGAAGGTGCTGGGGAGTATGAGAAGAAAGACCAACAGGGTCAGAGGATTAACTATGTACAGGAATGTAAGCAAATATATTGAGGGTGCTGGTTTCAGGTCTGAGATCAGATTTTACTCTATTTACAAGCTAATGAGTTAGACTGTTACTGTTTCATGGATGCCTGCAGAAGACACAAGACTCTTGAGTCAGAGACAAAGTACTTAATACATCAGCATAGCAAACAACATAAACGCTGGCACATTTGTGTCAGTTTCCCCAGGTCCCAAGTCCCACAGGGATGATGTGATATGAGCCCAGATGGATGCACATGTCGTGGGTTTGGTTCATAACTGAGAAACACTGAACTTGGGGAACCCAAGTAAAAAACCACTATTTTTACCCCAAGCAATAAGCAAGCCTGCTCTTTAACACAGAGGGCGATATTACCGTATCCTTCAAGAGTGCTCACTACAAACTCAGCTCTGAGAAATAATATGGATAAAAAGTGATCAGGGCCTTGCATTCCTGGTGTAACTTGGCCAGATGTGTAGGAGTGCAAGAGACCCATGGAGGACCGTCTCTACCAACAAATGGAAGCCAGGTTTCTCACTGATGAAGAAGCAGGGTAAAATATGGAAAAGATGAAAGGATACTGCCATGAACTCGTATATGTAAATACTGTATAAAAATAAATACAGATGTAAAGTTGTGTGTGTGTTTGTGTGTGCGTGCATGCATACATGCACGCAACTAGTGTCCAGATATTGGTTATAAAAAACCACTCTCCACTAAAGAGAACCTGTGTTCCTTAGAGAAATTGCTGATTTTAGGGTCAGGGCAGGGAAAGTATAAAAAGGACCATGAACATCTTTCAGCAGAAAGTAAGTCAGAAAGAGAAAAACAAATACTGTATGCTAACACATAGATATGGAACGTAAGAAGAAAAAGAAAAAAAAAAAAGGTCATGAAGAACCTAGGGGTAAGACGGGAATGGAGACGCAGACCTACTAGAGAATGGACTTGAGGCTGTGGGGAGGGGGAAGGGTAGGCTGTGACAAAGTGAGAGAGTGGTATGGACATATATACACTACCAAACGTAGAATAGATAGATAGCTAGTGGGAAGCAGCCACGTAGCACAGGGAGATCAGCTCGGTGCTTTGTGACCACCTAGAGGGGTGGGATAGGGAGGGTGGGAGGGAGGGAGATGCAAGAGGGAAGAGATATGGGAACATGTGTATATGTATAACTGATTCACTTTTGTTATAAAGCAGAAACTAACACACCACTGTAAAGCAATTATATCCAATAAAGATGTTAAAAAAAAAGTAAGGAAATAATCAAAAAATGAGGTAGATCAGTCAAAACAACACAGATGATCTTAATTTGGCAATAAATTCTTATATGACAAAAACATTAGCAACAAAAGAAAAAATAATTAGATTTATCAAATTTAAAAATTTTGTACATCAAAAATGGACATTATCCACAAAGTGAAAAGACAACCTAGAGAATGGGAGAAAATATTTAGAAATCACATATGATAAGGATTTAATAACCAGAATATATAAAGGACTCCTAAAACAACAACAAAAAGACAAACAACTCAATTTTCAAATGGGCAAAAAAAGAAAAAAAATGAATAGACATTTCTCCAAAGAAGATATACAAATGGCTGATAAGCACATGAAATGAGTTGTTCATCATTACTAGTCATTAGGGAAATGCAAATCAAAACCACGAGATACCACTTCACATTTACCAGGATGGCAGTAATAACAGTAATAATGATGGTGATGATAATGATAGGAATGTAACAAATGTTGGTGAGGATGTAGAAAAACTGGGACTCCTGCACATTGCTGGTAGGAATGTAAAACAGTACAGCTACTATGGAACAGTTTGGTGGTTCCTCAAAAAGCTAAACAGAGAATTACTGTATGACCCAGCAATTCCACTCCTGTGTATGCATCAAAAAAAACTGAAAACAAGGACTCAAAACAGATACTTATATGTCAATGTTCACTGTAGCATTATTCACAATAGCCAAAAGGTGGAAATAACCCAAATGTCCATTAGAGGTTGAACGGATAAACAAAATGTGGTATATACACACAATGGAATATTATTCACCCATAAAGAGGAATGAGGTTCTGATATATGCTACAATATGGATGGACCTTGAAAACACTATGCCAAGTGAAAGAAGCCAGACACAAAAAACAAATATCGTATGAATGCACTTATATGAAATATCTAGAATAGGCAAATTCCTAAAAATAGAATGTTGGTTGCCAGGTGCTGGGGGTAAGTGGGGGATAAGGAGTTAACTGCTTAACAGGTATGGAGTTTCTGTTTGGGGTGATAAAAAGTTTTGGAAATAGTGGAGATGGTTGTACAACACTGTAAATGTAATTAATGCCAGTGAATTGTATAACTTAAAGTGGTTACAGTGGCATATTTTATGTCATATATATTCTACCACAACAAAATATTTTTTTAAAAAAACACAGAAGTTACTTTGAAGGGATTCACAGTGGCCAAATTTGGGCATCAAAATAATAATGGCAACAGATTATACCACACAGAACAAAGTTTTGTTTGCTTTTTAAAGGGGCTGGTGGAGAGAAGAGAAAGCTCTTCTCACAACAGAATGCCTGCATAATAAATATAGAAAGAAGCACCTAATTACAAAATCACCCATTTAAAAGCATCTCATTAATAATTAATTCAGGCAAGAAACATCAATGGATGCTAAAACTAGGGGGTGAAAGCGGGATGAAGAATGGCATAATCACAGAGTTTCAAAGTATCTCCCCACAAACACTAACTTTAAGGGAGGAGGCTAACTTCACAGTGAAGAAATTTCACAGGCCCCATCTTAATCGAGTGAAAAAAGACAACAACACTAATAAGGGGACAAATCAACAGCATGTGCAACCTAACAGGATGCCATACAAAGAACACAGCATCACTTCAGAAACTGCATCAGAGAAAAATGAATAACCTGGATCTAATCACGAAGAAACATTAGACAAACCCAAATTGAGAAACATTCTATAAAATGTCTGTCCTGTATTCATTTTGCCAAAAACAGCCATAAAAATCAAGGAAAGACTGAGAAACTGTTCCAGATTAAGAAAGTCTACAAAAACATGACCTATGAGATCAGATAGATCTTTTAGGGGCAGTGCTGGAGACATTAATGGGGTCTCTGGTGAAGGATTACAGGAATTCTTGGAATTATTCTTGCAACTCTTTTAAATTTTAAAAACTGTTTCAGGGCTTCCCTGGTGGCGCAGTGGTTGCGCGTCCGCCTGCCGATGCAGGGGAACCGGGTTCGCGCCCCGGTCTGGGAGGATCCCACATGCCGCGGAGCGGCTGGGCCCGTGAGCCATGGC
>NC_041219.1:95905044-95907251 GCF_002837175.3 Physeter macrocephalus
CCTGTGCCCTGCGGCGGGAGAGGCCCCAAAAGAGGGGGGGCCCCATACCCCCCAAAAAAAAAAAAAAAAAAAAAACTGTTTCAAATAAAATATTTTAAATGTTCTAATATTTCCTTTCCACAATAAGGAATTATTATGTATACCCCACTGACAAAAACAAAAACACTGACTAGCATGGTTCTCCTAATTGCTCAGAACATTATTCTCTTACAAAAATACACAACTACTCTGTCTGGTTTACAACGCAGTAATTTTTTCCCCCTAGAACAACAGCTATTTTCCACTCACAAAGTCTTTTAGGTAGAAGCTCCAGAAAGATGCCAGCCAGTAAAAGCTATAGCTTTTGTGATAGGGTAAAATGTGAAATGTTACTGAAGACATCCAGACATCAAGTGAAGGTACAGGAAGGTGCTGAAGTAGAAGCATTTTCTACTCCACTACCCTGTTTTATTTTTCTTCATAAAAATTATGTTTTGTTTTTTATCTGTTTACTATCTATAATCTATACTAAAATGTAGGCTTCGTGAAAGTAGGAGCTTATTGTCTCCAGAGGCTAGAAGAGTACCTGACATAGTAAACACTTACCAAATGAATAAATATACCATATAGAATTAACTCTATACCCTGAAAAGAGAATATACCTTGCTTTTTTCCCACAGTTAACATTTATTAAATGATTACTATGTGACAGGCATGGTAAAATATGCGTTGTATGTGTAAAATCACTTAATCCTTTTTTAAAATTGAAGTATAGTTGATTTACAATATTGTGTTAGTTTCAGGTGCACAGCATAGTGATTCAGTATTTTTGCAGTTTATATTCCATTACAGGTTACTTCAAGATAATGGGTATAATTCCCTATGCTATATAGTATTGGGCTGACCAAAAAGTGCCTTCGGTTTTTACGTAAAAATAAAAGACACATTTTTCATTTTCACCAAGAACTTTATTGAACAACATATTCACCTTTTTGTTTCACTACCTTCTGCCATTTTTCAGGCAACTTCATAATTCCATCTTCCCAAAACTTTTTATCTTTTTGAGCAAAGAACTGTTCCAGGTGCCTTTTACAGTCTTCCAGGGAACTGAAATTTTGTCCATTAAAAGAATTTTGTAAAGACCGAAATAAATGGAAATCTGAAGGTGCAACGTCTGGTGAATATGTCGGATGAATCAGAACTTCCCAGCCAAACTGTAAGTTTTTGCCTGGTCATCAAAGAAACATGCGTTCTTGTGTTATCCTGATGGAAGATTATGTTTTCTGTTGACTAATTCCAGATGCTTTTTGTCAAGTGCTGCTTTCAGTTGGTCTAATTGGGAGTAGTACTTGTTGGAATTAATCATTTGGTTTTCCAGAAGGAGCTCATAATCCCACCATATACACAACATCACCTTCTTTGATGAAGACCGGCCTTTGGTGTGGTTGGTGGTGGTTCATTTCGCTTGCCCCCACAATCTCTTGTTCCACATTGTTGTACAGTATCCACTTTTCATTGCCCATCACAATTTGTTTTAAAAACGGAACGTTTTCATTACGTTTAAGTAGAGAATCTCATGTAGAAATATATGGTCAAGGAGGTTTTTTTCGTTTTGCTTATGTGGAACCCAAATATCAAAGTGATTAACATAGCCAAGCTGGTGCAAATGATTTTCAATGCTTGATTTGGATATTTTTAGTAGGTCGGCTATCTCGCATGTGGTATAATGTTGATTGTTCTCAATTAATGTCTCAATTTGATCACTATCAACTTCAAATGGTCTACCCGAGAGTGGAGCATCGTCCAGCGAGAAATATCAAACACGAAACTTCGCAAACCACTTTTGACATGTTCAGTCAGTCACAGCACCTTCTCCATATAATGCACAAATCTTTTTTGCGTTTCAGTTGCGTTTTCACCTTTCTTGAAATAATAAAGCATAATATGCCGAAAATGTTTCTTTTTTTCTTCCATCTTCAGTATTAAAATGGCTACATAAAAATTCACCAATTTTGGGCTCCCCTGGTGGCGCAGTGGTTGAGAGTCCGTCTGCCGATGCGGGGGACGCGGGTTCATGCGCCGGTCCGGGAAGATCCCGCATGCCGCAGAGAGGCTGGGCCTGTGAGCCATGGCCGCTGAGCCTGCGCGTCCGGAGCCTGTGCTCCACAGCGGGAGAGGCCACAGCAGTGAGAGGCCCAAGTACCGCAAAAAAAAAAAAAAAAAAAAAA
>NC_041219.1:95907630-95919322 GCF_002837175.3 Physeter macrocephalus
GGCCCAAGTACCGCAAAAAAAAAAAAAAAAAAAAAAAAAAAAAAATTCACCAATTTTGATGTCTTTTTTGTTAATGCACACTGATATGACAGTGGTCACATACAGTCTAACAAAATTGTTTCGAATGAAGTTAAAGACAACTAAATTCTACTAGAGCCATCTTACGGAAAAAACTGAGCGAACCTTTTTACCAACCCAGTATATAGTTGTTTTTTATCTGTTTCATTCTGATACACAGTAGTTTGTATCTGTTAATCCCATACCTCTAATTTGTCCCTTCCACCTTCCCTCTCCCCTTTGGTAACCAGTTTGTTTTCTATATCCGTGAATCTGTTTCTGTTTTGTATATACATTCCTTTGTATTATTTGTTAGTTTCCACATCTAAGTGATACAGCACTTGTCCTTCTCTGACTTATTTCACCTAGCATAATATTCTCTAGGTCCATCCACGTTGCTGCAAATGGCAGTATTTCATTCATTTTTATAGTTCAGTAATATTCTATTGTACGTATATATATATATACATCATGTCTTCTTAATTCATTTGTCTGTTGATAGGCACTTGGGTTGCTTCCATGTCTTGGCTATTATAAATAGTGCTTCTATGAACACTGATGTGCATGTATATATCCAGAAAAAATTCAAAAAGAAAATACCTTATTTTAATGCTCATGGTACAGATAAGAAAACTGATCAACTAATGATCATTGAATTTCAAACAGGAGAGTAAGAATACAGGCAACAGAGATATGGGAACATATGTATATGTATAACTGATTCACTTTGTTGTAAAGGAGAAACTAACACACTATTGTAAAACAGTTATACTCCAATAAAGATGTTAAAAAAAAAAAACAGTAGACAAAGGAGTTGAACACATAATCAAAGAAGATCTGTGAATGGCAAATAAATAACACACGAAAAGATGCCAAACATCACTAGTGATTAGGAAAGCACGAATTAGGAAAAAAAAAAAAGAATACAGGCAACATTCTCTGATCACAGAATAACTAGAATATACTATGTCAGAATCAGTATAAAATTGCTACATATCTGAATCAGTGGGATACAGTTACAACAATGCTCAAAGGAAATTTCAAAACTTTACTTATGTTAATAAATAAGAAAAACACTTCACATCGGTAAGAATGGCCATCAACAAAAACATCTACAAACAATAAATGCGGACAGGGTGTGGAGAAAAGGGAATCCTCCTACACTGATGGCAGGAATGTAAATTGGTATAGCCACTATGGAGAACAGTATGGAGGTTCCTTAAAAAACTAAAAACAGAACTACCATATGACTCAGCAATCCCACTCCTGGGCATATACCCAGAGAAAACCATAACTCGAAAAGATACATGCACTCCAATGTTCATTGCAGTGCTATTTACAATAGCCAGGACATGGAAGCAACCTAAATGTCCATCAACAGAGGAATGGATAAAGAAGATATAGTACATATATATACAATGGAATATTACTCAGCCATAAAAAGAACAAAATAATGCCATCTGCAGCAACATGGATGAACCTAGAGACTGTCATACTGAGTGAAGTAAGTGAGACACAGAAAGACAAATATCACATGATACTTGTGGAATCTAAATCTTATATGTGGAGTCTAAAAAAAAGGGTACAAATGAACTTATTTACAAAACAGAAGTAAAGTCACGGATGTAGAAAACAAACTTATGGTTACCAGTGGACTAGGGTGGGGGTTAAATTGGGAGGTTGGGATTGACATTTACACAATACTATATATAAAAGAGATAACTAATAACAACCTGCTGTATAGCACAGGGAACTCTATTCAATACTCTGTAATGGCCTATATGGGGAAAGAATCTGGAAAAAAAAAAAAAAGAGTGGATATGTGTATAACTGATTCACTTTGCTGTACACCTGAAACTAACACAACATTGTAAATCAACTATACTCCAATAAAAATTAAAAAAAAAAAAAAAACAAAAAAAACTCTGCTTCACCAATGAGAAAAAAAAAGAAAAACAAATTAAACTTGAAATTAAAATATTAGATTTTTTAAATGAAAGCATAAGTGTTTTAGGCTTTTAGAAGGCAAACTAGAAACATCTATTAAAATTTAAAATATATATGCCCTTTGACCCAGAAACTCCACTTTTGGCAATCTATCCCATAGAAACCAAAGTACTGTTTCTTAAAGATATTATGTACTCAGATTTATTGCAACACTGTTTTGTACTGGAAACAGCATGAACATTCATCAATAGGTGAACAACTAAATTATTTGGTATAGCCACAAAATGGAACATTATTTGGTCGCTAAAAAGATTCAAATTAAAGTTAAACCAAATAACTTGGAGGGATTTTCACAAGCCTCTGAAGGAGAAAAGCAACTTAAGAGAAAAGTGTGTGTAACATGATCTCATTAACAAAAATCAAATACCCCAAACATCTATGAATATGGAGGAAAGGAGAATATACACCAAGCTGTTAACATAGCTGTTAAGATTGAGGAGTCACATATATGATTTTATTTCATTTATGTAAAATTATACACAGGCACAGGGAAAAAAATGCTAAAAAAGACAAAAAGAAGAAAGATAAAAGCAGAAACTCTTATTTTAAACACTGAAAAACAACAGAATTAAAATAATCCGAGAGCTGTTTCAAAAAACAAAAGAGCTGTTTATTTAGGGAGAAATATAAACCATTAGCTAATCTAACCAAAAGCTGTGTTTTTTTTTTTAAATTTTACTTTTCATATTCAGGTCTCTATTATATCAGATTATTTATATTGACATGCCAGGCTTCCAATTTCACATTTTTTCCCCCAAATGGATAGCAGTTTGTCCCAGTATTATTTATTAAAAAGTTCATTCTTTCCCCATTTGATTTTTAATACTACTAATATCCTAAATTCCTAGACATATCTAGGTTTGCTTCCAGATTCCCTATTCTATTTCACTGTTTACATTACTACAGGTTTAATAAGTTTTGATATATGGTATATTCAGTCTTCACATGTTTTTCAATCTCTAGGTTTGCTTCCAGATTCCCTATTCTGTTTCACTGTTTACATTACTACAGCTTTAATAAGTTTTGATATATGGCGTATTCAGTCTTCACATGTTTTTCAATATCTAGGTTTGCTTCCAGATTCCCTATTCTGTTTCACTGTTTACACTACTACGGCTTTAATAAGTTTTGATATATGGCATATTCAGTCTTCACACGTTTTTCAATACTATTTTTGCTATTTGGCCCTTCACTTTTCACATTAATTTTAGAATCAGTTTGCCAACTTCTATGCAAAAAAAAAAAAAAAATCCTGGAATTTAGACTGGAACCACATTGAATTCACACCTGAATTTGAAGAGAACTGACATATTTGTGATACTGTCTCTTCATAGCCAAGGATGCTGTGTTGTTCCTTTTACTCAGGACTTTAAAATGTTCTTTAGAAATGACTTGTAATTTCATCCAAATAGGTCTCACACACTTCAGTTAAATTTATTCTTATTATCCTTATCGTTTTCACACTATAGTATTTTTGTAATTAATTAATTTATTTATATATATATATATTTTTTGGCTGCGTTGGGTCTTCGTTGCTGCGCATGAGCTTTCTCTAGTTGCAGCGAGCAGGGGCTACTCTTCGTTGAGGTGCGCGGGCTTCTCATTACGATGGCTTCTCCTGTTGCCGAGCACAGGCTCTAGGCGTGCGGGCTTCAGTAGTTGTGGCATGCAGCCTCAGTAGTTGCGGCTCACGGGCCCTAGAGCGCAGGCTCAGTAGTTGTGGCATATGGGCTTAGTTGCTCCGTGGCATGTGGGATCTTCCCGGACCATGGCTTAAACCTGTATCCCCTGCATTGGCAGGCAGATTCTAAACCACTGCACCACCAGGGAAGTCCCTGCTATAGTGTTTCTATATTACGTTGTCTAATTTATGCTGCTGATAGTTGATTTTATTATACTGAACTTTGCTAATATCCTAGTAGTTCTATAGTTTATAGACTTCTTTGGATTTTCTGCATAGATAATTATACAATCTGTAAATAGTTTTGTTTCTTTCATTCTAACCCTTAACCTTCATTTTTGTCTTACTGAAGGTGTTGAGACCACCATTACCATAATGAATAGAAGCAGTGAAAACAGGCATTATTGCTTTGTTCTGGTTTTAAGGCGAATGCTTCTAACTCTACTATTCAGTATAGCAAATGCCTATCAAATAAAGGAAATTCTCTTCTATTCCTAGCTGGCTGACAGTTTTTATAATTACTGAGCGTTAAATTTTATCAAAGTATTTTTCAGCATCTATTATCTCTGTTGCTTCTTTTGAAAGAGGCAGTCTGCCATGAGTTCTGAACGTCCTTGTACATGCCTGCCATACATACCAAACTGAAAGACCTAACCATCCAGTGATACTGAAGAGTTTTTGTAACTGGTCAAGAGACAGTTCAACAGGTCAAGGTGACCACAGCATAATTACCATGTGACTGCTTACTCCATGGGAAAGGACTTGCTTCCTGATTGCAACAAAAGGTACCTAGCACTTAACTCCGGGTTCCTTAGCTGCAATGCATAGCCACCATCTCTGCTATCACATCACCCTGTGGGACCTGGGGGCAGGAGACCAATACTGCCATGCTGATGCCCCTTCTGACTGCTGTGCTATGAGTAATTAACTGCCTTGTTCTTATCCATTGAATCCAGGTGTCTACTTCTGGCACCTATGGAACTGTGGCAGTTACTCCTTGCCATTCTCCATGAGTTTGGGGTTCTTGTCTGACAGTCTATAAGAGATCTTTAAAAGGCTCCTTTTACAACTTCCAACACTACCAGAGTGAAATCATTTAAAAAAACAACTATCAACCTGGTTAAATATGTCCATCTTTTTTTTTCTAACTATTCTATCAAATGCCTCTATTAAGTAACCAAAGCTAACAATGATCGAGGTCCTTCCAAAATGCGTTTTCCCAACAGAACTTAATTGATCAAAATAAAGCAACTGAGAGATGCTTTTTAATAGGAGACAATTTGTAATGACTCAAATATTTTCAAGAAGGATACTTCTGGAAAAAATGCCTTATTTTCTAATTAAGCAAATACATACCTTATAATCCACATGACTCATTAAGAATAATTAAATAATTAGCGAAGAATATAACAAGAGTTTAAATATTTTTAAATATATATTTTTACTGTCAATTATAAAATGCCAAGAGATACAGAACACTAGCTATTAGTGCCATTAATACATTACACTGTCACAAAAAGAATACAATGCTAGTTGCTTTCAAATTTTTAAATCCTATTAAATATTTCACTGATGTGCCTTGAGGTTAGATTTCAATAGCAGACATCTCGGGCTTCCCTGGTGGCGCAGTGGTTGGGAGTCCGCCTGCCGATGCAGGGGACCCAGGTCCGTGCCCCGGTCCGGGAGGATCCCACGTGCCGCGGAGCGGCTGGGCCCGTGAGCCATGGCCGCTGAGCCTGCGCGTCCGGAGACTGTGCTCCGCAACGGGAGAGGCCACAGCAGTGAGAGGCCCACATACAGCAAAAAAAAAAAAAAAAAAATAGCAGACATCTCAGTGAGGCAAATATCAAAGAAATTATGTTATTTTTATCTTTTTACCTGTATTCAGGCTGTCGGCTTGCAGAATGATCATCTCTTGTCCACCGATAGCCAGATTCATCCTGTAACAGAAAAAAGTTACTTAGCTATTCATTTACATTATTTTGGTCAGGTAGGGTATATATGTATCTAACAGAACTACTGGAAACTAGTCTCTAAGACCAAAATAATATGAGGGCAAAGACACCTTTCTAAATTTCTCTGAGCTTCAAAGGCATAAAAAAGTAAAAAGGATACCGTAAGTCATCCATTTCAACAACTAATTTGGTAGACTGAGAACCTGTGGTACCATTTATCTCTATTAAAATACTTAAAGTATTTCTTTGGTAGGCCCAAACAGCCTTATTACCAAAAGCACATGCCAACATTCACAACATAGAAAGTCTGTTCGAGAACAAAGGTTCAATTTAAATTTAGCCAAGCACACATTTCTCGACCTTTCATTTTATTCTTCCTCTGCAAGTTTGCTCAGCAATTTTCATATTCAAGCCCAATGAAGAACTTGTCATTTTTCCACTTTTCTTGTTCAAGTTTCCTTTTCTCAACCTACCTCCCATTAAAAACCACAACTGGAAACAATATAATAAGAAATCAACACTTACTGATAAGCTATATTAGAACAAGATGTGGCACTAAGTTTAAAATTAATCAAAGAAAGCACACATTGTCCTCTAAAACAAATTTGGAAGAGGTACATATAAAAGAACCACATGGTACTCCATACTCAATTACTTTAAAATTATACAAAGAACAATGTACAATCAGCCGTCCATACCCACAGGTTCTGCATCAGCTCAAAAATACTGGGGAAGGGGGAATTCTAGAAAGTTCCAAAAAGCAAAACTTAAATTTGCTGCATGCCAGCAACTATTTACATAGCACTATGTTGTATTAGGTATTATAAATAATCTAGAGATGATTTAAAGTATACGGAAGATATGCACAGGTTATATGAAAATACTATGCCATTTTATATAAGGGACTTGAGCAACCTCAGGTTTTGGTATCCTGGTGGGTCCTGGAACCAATCCCCTGATATCGAGGGACAACTGTACCATGTGCATTACCTACAATCAGAAACACTGATTCACCTAAAATAAATACTATCTTCATCCTCCTCTTTAGCATCACGTACTCTATTCTTACAGAAGTAAAATATATTCATCATTTTCCTTCCCAACATTAAACTATTAACAAACAAAAGAAAAAACTCAATAACTATAACAGAATATTGGATCAAATAAGCAGTTTGCTTTATACTAACTGAACTCTAGGTAAGAATTAGCGTCATGAGAATCCTAAGGATCTCACGTGGGCCTGCTTGTTCGTTTGAAGAAAATTTAAAGAGAAAATGTGTAAAGTATGAATAAACACAATTTGTAACAACAATAGTAAAAAAAATTATCGAGGCACTATTATGCTGCAAGGTTTTAGAAAAAAATCTTGTTCATACGGCTTCAAATACAAATTGGTCCAATGAATCCAAAATTCCCTGTCTACACTAAATGGCCACAGGGTTTTCCTAAGAGGGATAACAACTGTTTATGCAAAGGCCAAACTGTTTCTCCTTGAGACTACCTGGAAGAATGGCTCTGATGGCAAAATCCAGTATTTCTAAAATAGAAATAACACATAGTATTTCCTTTTCAGTATCAAACCCTTCTTCCTAAAGGAACAGCATGACATTTAAAATTGAACAAAATAAAAATCAATTCTATTGAGAAGTAAGGAAGCTATAACACCCCAAACTTAAAAACAAACACAAGAAAATACTGAATAGTCTCACTGCCACTTTAGAGTTGTCAAGGGTCACGATGATGTGGTAGTAAGAGAACTAAACTCCCATACATACTCATCTTGGGTAAATCACCTTAGCTCCATTTCCTCAGGTGTAAAGTAGGGAAACTAATTCCAATGGCTACTGTGAGGTCAAATTTATCATAAGCAACGTCTGAATATGTACTGTTAATTACAACATTATACAGAAGGGAAGGAGAAAAAGGAGAAAATGTAGGAAAACGGTCTAGCAAAGGAATGTTATAAACATGCAAGCTAGGTCAAAGGAAGTGCATCAAGGAATAGTTTAATCAAGTTCAATAACAGATTATTGCAACATTAAATATATACTTATAGATTACTAAAGATGATCAAGAGAAAAAACATAATAATAATAGCAATAATGGCTAACACTTAAAAAGTGCTTATTATAGGAAAGGCAATGTTTTGAGGGCTTTCCAATCTGAGTTAGGAAGTGGACTTTAATAATAACAAAAATGAGACTGAGTCTCAACAACCTTAACCCAACCTTACCCACAGCATTGCATCATGATAAAAATAAAGTAAGTGGGCACATCCAGTAAAAGATAACTACCTGGTTATCACTTATTGAATACAAAAGCAATAGATAAGATTACCTTTATCTGGTTCTGCAAATCCTTGCCAATTTAGGGGATAAAAAAGCAGGCTAGTTGGAATTAATGTCATTTAGATAGAACTATCCAGAGGGCTTACCCACTTTGTCCAGCACCCCAAGATTCTTGACTACCAGTTCCCATTTGACAGCTCCAGCAGGCAAGTCAACAGAGCATCAAGCAGGAAGTGTTTATTCAACTGCCTTCATGGTCAGTCCCATAAATTCCAAAAATTACACGATTTTTTAAACTTATAAAAAATAACAATTAGTACATGGGGGAAATTTACATACTCCTCTGTGAGGTGGACCACTTCTTCGATCATGAGAAAAACTGCGGCCCTCGTCATATTCTCGGTAATCAACATGACTGTAATATCTACTGTAGCTTCCTTCACCAGGTCTGTCTAGCAGTGGTGGTTTCTTTGGCACAATATTAACTACTCTATGGTAGCCATCCTAAAACAGACAAAAAGAAATATATAAAAATCACTAACTTCTCTATTTGGTTTTGGAAAGGTTTTTTTAAAAGCACAGGAGTTCTTATCCTTAATCAAATAGAGTAAATGTATAAACAAACAAAAATGCATTAATGAAATAACATGAATATAACTAATAGTAAGGTCTTCACATGAATTAAAGGAAATAAAACTGTTCAATGAAGAAAGCCAGGTGTTTAAAGTAACATGCAGCAATGCAAAAAACCAATCATAAGTAAAAGAAAAAGTACAATATTATTGCTTTAATAAAAAATAAACTACAAAAGTGAGAATGTTACAGTAGCTCTAATCCCTAATTGTCTAGGAATTTTATAAGTAAAACCATTTAAGATAGCACGTATCTTTGGTCTACTGTGTTTGAAGTACTGTTCAGAAGAAATATAAGATTTTTACACTTAACTAACAGCAAATAGGGAGGTAATACTGAGCTAGAAAGATCTAGAGAAAACATTTTGCCATTCCTCCAGCAGCACTAGAGAGAGGAGAGACTCTGACATCATGAGTTCTGAAGCAAAATAAAACTCGTTATAAAATTTGAACTAATTTTCAAAGTAATACGTTAATGTTTTAAAGTTTTAGCAGCTGAATGGATTCTTAGTGGGAGTTGGGAAGCTGGAGAGAGGGAGAAGAACACCTGTCTTAGACAAGAAGCTGCTGTAAAATAACTAAACAAAAATGATTATCAACAAGAAGAACTGGAGAGCTACAGAACATGTATCTGTAAACAATCTGGTCTTAAGCACTATGTTTATCAATATCAGATGAGGTATATGTGAAAGAAACTGGCAAGCTATCTATGTATAAGATATGATCAATATGAGTTAATTAATTTGACAAAATGAAAAACCAAAATATAATGCCCAACATTCGGGGCTGGTTATTTTACCATCTTAAGTCTCAGTTTCATTATCTGCAAAATGAGATTAATACTAGTACCTACCTCATGGAGTTGTGAGGATTAAATAAAAACCAAATTGTAAAACATTTAGCACAGCAGGACACACTAAGTGCTCAAAACATGTTTGCTATTTTGATTACTATTTTTGCAAGTCTAAGTGAAACACTAAATTCCTCAAAGTGTCTATTTCCTTACATTACTTCTTAGCATTAATAACTACAACTATTTAGATATAAATAATTACATCCAATTCAAATTTCCCAACGGGCAGGAAATTTGTCAATGTGCTAGGAAAAAGTAAAATCAATAGTTCATATCTATTTGACAGTTAAAATGACCTACCTAATTTTTTTCCAGGGGGATACAACTTGGTTTCCTTCTTTAGTATGTTAGGCATTAAATTGTAATATATATTCTGTATGATTACATAAAATATAGTACACAAATGAATTTATTGACTCTTTCTTCTAAACACTATCTTTCACAGAGATTTCAATTAAATCTAAACAAATACTGAGTTTCTTAAAAATAAATTGGCATTAAGCCAAAATTAACATTACAATTTATAGCATTTTCTATTTCAAAATTTATTATTCATAAAATTAGAATCACTGATTTCTCCAGTTTCAGGAAACCATAAAATTTCACTCCACAATAACCTTGTTTGTACATGCTTTGGTGAAGGGATGGTGGGGTGAGCATATACGCCTAAACGCTTCTATTAATAGACAGCTTATTACCTTACCAAGCAGCCTGTTTCTGTGTTCAACTCCCCCAAATTACTACAAAGTTATTTCAGGATTTAAAAATGTATATGGTAAAACTTTCAAAGAAGTAAAACTCAAGTCACATTTAGTTATATATTTAACGAATTGTTTCTACAAAATAATATAAATGAAAATAATCATTCCGAACTTGTTAATCAGCAAAAGAAAAAATCTCCTAATGACAGTTCTTACATCTAGCAACGAAGATGAAATTGGCATTTCCTTTATGTTTTGAGAAAGTCTTCAAATGTAAGTAACATTATACCATCTCTGCTCTGTAGGCATCTAATCTTAAAGAAAACTCCCTCATTCTATGAAAAGATTTAAGGAAATGAAGATGACTGTAGGAGTCTGTGACAAAGCAAGACTGTATTTTCAGAGAGTTCATAGCTTATCCAGACATACCATTCAAGAATTTTTTTCTTTCCAATAAAATCCATGATGAGAGGCAAAGATTTCAGAATTTCTCTTTCAAAAGCTTATATTATTAAGAAAGTTCAAACAGTATTTTATATTACTTACAAAGCCAGATCTGAATGGAAACACCACCGTTTGAAATTCTTGTACAAATCTTACATTAAGCTATAAATATGTAATTTGCCTTCCTAAATGCTACTGGAAGTACACAAGGCTTCAGATACTGATGTTTGGAACCTCCTTTTTAGAAATGTTTTGGAAAACAATGGCACCATAATACATAAAACAGGTATAAAAATTATGACTTATGAAGAATATGTTATAGAGGGTTTTTTAAGGACAACAGGATCATTTTCAATTAATTAAAAAATAAACTCAATGGAATGGAAACATTTCTATTATTTAAAATGCAGATGGATCCATCGGATTTGCTTCTCCAAAGTTAGTATTAATGGTATGATCAGTCAGACCAAAAATAAAAAGTATATGTAGTTCATTAAAAAAAACGATAAATTCAAAAACCCATTTTACTTAATCATTTATCCACTCTAGCAGGACGTAGGAAGCAAAAACATGTATATAAACTTAACCACTTTTTTGAAAAGCTATAGTTCTATGTTTTTTACACTTTTGTAATTGTCATTACCTTAAAGACGAGACAATTCCTACCACAAGGCTCTCTGCATTTCTGAAATATGGACTATTCACAGTTTGCTTGTGCTAACAGAAATCTGATCAGATTAAGATACATATCAAATTAGTTTTGCAATTTTGAAATCTGAAATGGTGATTGTGTTTTGTTGCAAAACAATCATTTCTTCATTTTCTATAAATTCCAATTTAATATAACTACCTGTTATAAGAAACACTTTCATTTTAGTTAAGTAAAAGCACCAAGTTTGATGTTTTCTTTGATTCAATATATAAATTACATCAAACTGGGTACAGATTATGAGGATTATATTTCTTTAAAAACATTTATTTTCAGGGCTTCCCTGGTGGCACGGTGGTTGAGAGTCCACCTGCCGATGCAGGGGACGCGGGTTCGTGCCCCGGTCCGGGAAGATCCCACATGCC
>NC_041219.1:95919373-95931417 GCF_002837175.3 Physeter macrocephalus
GAGCCATGGCCGCTGAGCCTGTGCGTCCGGAGCCTGTGCTCCGCAACAGCAGAGGCCACAACAGTGAGAGGCCCGCGTACCGCAAAAAAAAAAAAAAAAAAAAAATTATTTTCCATTGTCCTTAAAATATACTTTGCATCCATTTTAACACAAAAACATTTTATTTAAAATAAAAATTTTAATATATAAGCACCCCCTTAAGCATCTTTATCTTTTAGGAAAACATACTGAAATATTTTCATTTGAAATAAGGTTTTTTTGGATTTACTTCAAAATAATCTAGGAGGGAGGAAAATGGTGAAGGCATAGACAAAACAACATTGACCGTGAGTTGATAATTACCATTTGAATGATTTGTCCTTGGGAGTTCATTACATCATTTTGTTTACTTTCATATACTTAATTTTCACCCTTATAAAAAGTCAAAAACAACTAAAACATTAACCCACCAACAAAGTAACTAAGTACAATGGTACATGTAACTATTCAATGCCATTATTTCCTGACACAATCAACTTAATATGAATGCAAGTTTCATGGTCACAGAAACTTTGGTCTTATTCACTGCTCTATTCCCAGCACCTGGAACAGTACTTGGCACACATCAAGCACCACATACGTAATATACATTCCACTTTGCTATCTCAATTTTACGCTCCTGTTGGCATCACATGCTTTTTCCTAGAAAAGTACCACACCTAACTAAAACATTTGATTACCCACCAGGCTGGTGGACTTCTGCTTTCAAAAGCCTGAGGTTTCCTCACTCTGATCCCTCATGTTTTATGACATGTCTCTGTATTGTAGCACTTATTGGTTTAATTCACGCACTGAATTTTCAATGAAATATTTATTTTTCTGGGTCATTTCAATGGCTTTTGGGAATAATGGGTCAAATATCTGAAACTAGAACTGCCCCAGAAAATTAGGACAGGACTTCCCTGGTGGCGCAGTGGTTAAGAATCCGCCTGCCAATGCAGGGGAAACGGGTTCAAGCCCTGGACCGGGAAGATCCCACATGCCGCGGAGCAACTAAGCCTGTGCGCCACAACTACTGAGCCTGCGCTCTAGAGCCCGTGAGCCACAACTACTGAGCCCACGTGCCACAACTACTGAAGCCCGCGCACCTAGAGCCCATGCTCCACAAGAGAAGCCACCACAATGAGAAGGCTGTGCACCAAAACAAAGAGTAGCCCCCGCTCGCCACAACTAGAGAAAGCCCACACATAGCAACGAAGACCCAATGCAGCCAAAAATAAATGAAATAAAATAATATAAAAAAAAAAAAGAAAATTAGGACATATTACAGAATGTAGCCAAGAATTGATCATATCTCTCTGGAAATAGTGACAACAAAAAGAAAGTTAAGTTCATGCAATTCTGTCAGCCAAAAAAATTAAACACCTCCTAGGGCAGCTCTACACAAAGGAACATTATTAAATCAAAACTCAGCAAATGAACACTTAAGATTTTGTATTTCACATTCTTAATTTTCACATTTCAAGTAAACTGTAAAAAAAAAAAAATTGCACTTTAGGTAATGATATGCATGCTTAGGTAGGTAATGTAAAGTGTACTGTTGTCCACAGTTTACTTTGAAATGCATCCCCAAAATTTGATGGATTAAGTGTGTGCATAAAGGACAGACAGATGGATAAAGGCATGATAAAACAAGTTCAGTAAAATGTTAACAGTTGAATCTAAATGATGAGTAAATGGATGTTCACTATAAAATTCACTTTTGCTGTAGGTTTGAAAACTTTCATAATGAAGTACTGAAAAAAGTTTTATTTACATGGGTAAATTTACAGGAACACTGACTAGGTAAAACAATAAAATGCGGGGCATAAACAGAATTAAATTATGCATGTGCACACTTTTAATAAAAGTGTTTCATGAAATAAGAGTGGGAAGAAAAGGAATATTTCCACATTCATATATTTCAAGCAATAGTATCTGGAATATGTATATAACTGAATTGCCAAATTAAGTAGACTTGATTATTTATTTCAAGTTGGATTAAAAACAGATGTCTGATTTTATCTTGGGTACATTTAAATATGAGAATATATGGAACAAATATATGTCCCATACATTACCTATAAGGCCTTAGAAATTAACAAACTCATGTTCTGAATTCACTAAAAAATTGGTTTCTGATTGGCTAGAGTCTCCAGGAGGGAAATAACCAATGACAAGAACAGTAGAAACATTCAACTAACCCAAGGAAATAAATATTGTTATGTCATTGCTTAATTATAAAACCTAATTATGTAACTCAAAACTAATTATATGTGACAGAAAAATTTTTTTTAAAAATATTTTTTTGGCCGCACAATACGGCTTGCGGGATCTTCGTTTCCCGACCAGGGTTTCAACCCGGGCCATGGCAGTGAAAGCTCCAAGTCCTAACCACTGGACTGCCAGGGAACTCCCAAAAAATAAACTTTTTTAAAAATGTTGCCGCTCATCACTACCCTCGGTCTTTACCATTCTCACTGCTACCAAGATTAGAAAATCTTTTACTTAATATGCATTTGTTAAAGGAACAGAAGAAGGAGGCAGGTAGAAGCAGATAGGACTGCTTTAGTCCCAGTTACATTACAGTGCCCCAAATATAAGCTGCTAGTGTTTTGATCCTAGTTTCCAAACTTTACCATCTCTAAAAATCTGAAATAAGCCCATGGAAAATGGACATTTTATGCTGCAACTTCATTAAAATGTTCCACATTACCTATCTGTTCCCTATCAGACTAACAAGGCAGACTTGCACAACTGGAAATTTACCGGTATCAAAAAGCCATTGTCACAAAACTTGAAAAAGGCTACAGAATCATATAACGAAGCTCACAGAAATTACAGATTAAAAAGTAGAAAGCATGGTTTTAAAAATAAAGACCTTACAGGGACTTCCCTGGTGGTCCAGTGGTTAAGACTCCACGCTCCCAACGCAGGGGGCCCGGGTTCAATCCCTGGTCAGGGAACTAAATCCTGTGTGCCCCAATTAAAGATCCCACATGCCGCAACTAAAGATGCCGCAACTAAAGATCCTGCATGCTGCAACTTTATTTATCCCGGCACAGCCAAATAAATAAATAATTTTTTTAAAAAATAAAATAAAATAATTAAAAGTAAAGGCCTTACAGACATCTAGAAGTTAAATGTAGATGTTCTGTGATAATCAATGTCCTCCCAACAAAGGAATGTGTATGTTTACATGCAGATTCTGTGTAGTATACTTCTTTGGGCTTCAGTCTCCTATTTATCTACCCAAGTTTAAGACTAAATAAAAATTTATGTGAAGCACCTTAAAAGTAACTTATTATTGATACAGAAGTAATTTTTAAATGCTCTAAAGTGCTAAAATAATAATTGATATATCTGTCAAGTTGTACATTGAGGATAAGCTTTCCAATACTCAAATTAAGTGTAATTTAACATCAGCACCAAAATATATGTGTCCAATTGCCTTCCATGTTTATCAAAGCTAGAAGCTCACAAAATAGTTGCTTTATAATTGAGGTCATACTAGTGTAGTAGGTACCTTCTAGAGTCCCTATTTGATGTCATACTTTATGTCACAGAAATAGTTTCTCAAACACATTTCTGATGTATCAGAATTGGTAATGAATGGGACAAAGGGAACAGTAAGAAAAAAAAAAGAGAAATGCAGTAAGATCATTTGTTGTTAGAGAACAGAACCCAAACATACAAAATAAAATAGAACACTAACTTTGTCTATCCCAGACACTAATGAGAGTGTGTTCTCACTTTATGAAGGACTGGCTAAAGTTTTACATTTAGAAAAAAATATATATTCTGTCCTTTCAAAATTTTAGGTAAAGTTTTATTTACGTATGACAGCCACATAAAAAAGCATACAAACTGTAAATGTATTTCTGGATAAATTTTCACAAGCTAATCACACTGTGTAACTACCACCCAGATCAAGAAACTGAACACTCCTAGCATGGCAAAAGCCTTCCTGCACTCTTTCCCAGTCACTACCTCTATCTCCCAAAAGTAACTTCTTTCCTGGCTAGTTCTGCCTGTTTTGAAACTTTGTATAAAAGGATTCATACAGGACACACTCTTCTTTCTTCCAGTATTGTTTGCGAGTGTCACACATGTTGTTGCATATGGCAGCAGTCCATTCTCTCTCATTGCTGTATAACTGCACAATTAATTTATCCATGCTGTTGGACACTTGGATTGTTGCCAGTTTGGAGTTCTTATGAATAATGCTGCTTGGGAACATTCTTGTACATATCAATATCATACACCAATAATACTTTTTAAAATAACATTAGATGATCTCTGCTTTGTAAGCAAGTATTTTAAAACTTTTAATTATGTTTTTATTAGATCCAAAGCCAGAATTACAACTTTAGTGATTTACATTTCTAGTTCCAGTGTCACTTAAACACTTTAACCCAAGAATTCTGTCGGTCCATGAAATCAGATGTGAATAAAAAATTACTTTTTCACCTAAAAGTAGGCAACAAACAACACAACAGCAAAAGCAGTATCTGTGGCTTCACCACTAACAGAAATCACAGATATTTTTATGTTCATTTTATAGCTGTCGCAGATACCTCAAAGTATCATTTACACTCATCACTCCTTTGAAAACACAGCAATGAATCCCCACCATTAGTTCTTGCTTGATATCTAATAACCTACTAAAAGAAGTATATATTACTATATCACAAATTTGGTTGCTAATAGTTTTATAATTATATTCAAATATAAGTGGTCTCCCTTAATTCTGTGTATTTTATTTTATAGTTTTTAAAATGCTATTCTAGGAAGAGATCCATAGGCTTCACAACACTGCTAAAGGGATCATGGCACAGAAAAGGTTAATAACCTATGCTTTTTTAACTAAAATGTAGGTGTAACATAAAAAGCAAAGGGATAATTTTCCAAGAGCCATCAAAGGGGTATAACATATCGAGAGGAAAGGAAAGCTTTAAATTACTAACCATAATAAGACCAAGTTCACCAGAAAAAATGTAGTGTCTTGAGTCTTGTGGAGGGGGGATGTGGGAATACAGAAGGATTTATAAAGTAATAGAAGTTGATGGGGGGGGGGAGGTGGAGAGACCAATCTAATGGAATTAAAAGAAGAAAGACCAGAGGAATGAACTTGGACAAGTTCTGGGCACATTCCATACTCCAGAAGGAGAAAAGCAGTCTGGGCTCCTCCCTATCTAGGAGAAACCTAGTAGCCAGAGAACTTAAGGAAGTGAGATTTACCTTTAGGCACTTACAGTTGAGTACATCTAGTCTGATTTTAAGGGCACTTGTGGTAAAAACATATCTCCCTATCAGCTTACCAATGATGAATTTATTTTACAAAGGAAAAATGCCTCTGTTTCACTTTTACACACACACAAAAGGTATAAAATGAAAACGTTTGGGTTTGTTTAAATTTTACTACAATATCCTCATTCACTGAGGACTTCCCTCACCTGTCATCTTTACCTCAACTGTCATCATCAGCAACTTCAGTGTTCAGCTACAATCTGACTTTCTTAACTTTGCATTCAGGAATCACCTGATGAACTTTTAAACACTATTGTCCAGATCCTATCCACAGAGATTTTGACTTAATTATCTAGGGCCCATTCATTGGTATCTAAAGAGCCCTCTAGGTAATGTACAGTGAGGACTGAGAGCCCCTAATCTAGATTACTGATCCAAAATCTAACCTCAAAGTTTTGCTGACCTCAACTACAATAACCTTCACCCACCCTCATCCCCACCACCATATACTGAACTTCAGTCACCCAGAACTGTTCCATCTTGGAAACTCTACATTCCAAAATACTGATTACTTATCTTTCCACCATACCCTGGTCTTCAACCTCATTAATTTCCTGTCCCTCAATCCCTTACTTCTTTCAATCCATTGTCCCTCTCATAGCCTTATTCCCTTTCCTAATCAGCCCATTCCACATATCGCCTCAGTAATTCTTCAATATCCTTACCTCGCTGGGTCCACCATTCATCTTGGAATCTTAAATCAATACAACTGGCTTTCTCTACTCCCAACCTGGGCTACTTAGATAATAAAGCATACAATCCTGCAGATTGGTGCCCCTATAAAATTTAAGGTACATAAGCTTACAGCCCCTCAGCAACAGGCTTTTTAAACATCTCTAGTCAGGAGATACCTACAATGGCTATGCCAAACTTCAATGGCCTCAAGTCTCCCTCTATCTCCTCCACTTTCAATAGATGATCTTACCACCTCTTACTTGAGAGAAAAATAAAGGCTGTTAGATATGAGCTTTCTCAAATCCATTCTCACACAGGCAATGATGCTTACTAGAGATAGAGAGGGCCCTACTTATTGGTCTTTATGACACTGATAAACTGATTATTCCCATCTTAAAACTCACTCCTCCCCCAGCATATTTAAGCCAGCTTCCTTGATAAGCAATAGCCTCTGGGCAGGTCCCTCAGCTTCCAGTTTTAACAGCTCTTTAAGCCAACTCCCACTGCAGTGTGTTCTATCAAATAACACAGCATGCACACATAATGCAGAATGGTGTCTTAAAAGTTTTACATCATAACTTTCCCTATGATTTTATCATGAGTATTTCCCATTGTTCTCTGAAATTATATTTCTGTATATAAATCTCTGTCTACATTTTAAGGCTTCTAAAACACTCTACTACATTCTAGAAATGTACCATTCAACACTCAGAATTGTTTTGAAAATTAGGACGTTGATATATACCTCACTTATAGTAAGTAGGTACTAGTTAAATAGATAGTTACAATAAATTTCCATTTAAAGTAAATCATCCCCTCTCTAAATTACCTTATTTTATAATTTGGAGCCATGTAAAAGTGTTACATTAAAAAAAAAAAACTAATTAGAAAAGAAAAAAAAAGGCAAACCCCCAAAATCAAAAACAAAGTACGGCTTCCCTGGTGGGGCAGTGGTTATGAATCCGCCTGCCAATGCAGGGGACATGGGTTCGATCCCTGGCCCAGGAAGATCACACATGTCGCAGAGCAACTAAGCCCGTGCACCACAACTACCGAGCCTGCACTCTAGAGCCCGTGAGCCACTTGAGCCCAGGTGCCACAACTACTGAAGCCTGCGTGCCTAGAGCCCATGCTCTACAACAAGAGAAGCCACGACAATGAGAAGCCCGTGCAACTCAACAAAGAGTACATTCAGTTAATGGCATAACCACACAGAAAATTCTTTTAAGTATCCCAAATTTCTAATGGGATATTTCCATAGGAGGGTGAGGGACCTAAAAAAATAATTTTAAAACAATTCATCCCTTTTCCCATCCCTGTGTTAGTCCTACACCTTGTTTATCTATCACTTGTTTGTTCTAGGTAAACTATAAAATAATTCTATCAAGCTGAAAAAAATTTTAAATTGAGATTTTGATTAGAAACATCAAGACTATTAATTAATCTGGAAAGAAATGACATTTTGTAATAATTAAGTCTGCCCCTTCTGAAATATGGGAGGCCTCTTCATTTTTTCCATCTTAATTCATTTTAGAGCAACCCCAAGCTAAGCTGTAACCTGGCCAAATGACAACCAGGAAGATGATATCACCCATTTAAGTGGGTTGTAGGATTTACTTACAAAATATACAAAAAATAACATATAAACTAATATTTGTGCCCTTTGATAGTGTATAATGAATCCATAATATACCCATATACCATTCACCATGAGCCCAATCCCTTGGTGCTTAGAATGGGCCTAAGCAAAAGTTTAAGATTGACAGCTTCTTGACCTTACCCAAACCCTCCCTTGGGTCTCTATAGAGGATTCTGAGGAGAGAAAGAGAGCATACACACATTCAATAAACAGTGAGCTCCTACTATGTGCCAGGTACTAAACACAGTGCTGGGAATACAATAATAAGCAAAACAGCAAGCTCCTTTAGAAAAGAAAAGGACTGGTTCAAAATTACCAATTCCCTGAGCAACAAAGAGACAAGCAGTAGAACAGCAAAGCAGAAACTACCTACCTCCTCCTACTTTAGAACTTCACATATCCAATTTGCAAACATTTTTAGGAATATAGAAAAACAGGTGACAGCCAATAGTAGGAGCAGGTGCTCAAATATTTCTTTGTTAACTGATGGTCTGAGCTTCATCAAACCTCAAATTTTCTTCACAAATTAAGTATAAATCCTCCCTTTTAGAAATTTAAGCAAGAATACAAAATACAGATTTTCTACATAAATAAAATGTTGCCTTTCATTTTCAAACTTTTGACTTTTAAAAGATAAGCTTGATCTATCTACATTTCAACTAGCTTTTGGGAGACAAAATTCACTTGGACACTTGGTTCTGAATTATTCTACAGGTAAGAACAACTTACACTGGGGTGACTTCGAGGAGGTACTCTTTCTCTTGGAGGTCTTTCATAGTCATATCGTCCCTCAGACCACATTTCATCTCTTCTGTAAGCCACTAAAGAATAAAAAAAAAGAAATCAAAGAATAATGGGTTTTATGTTACTAGGAAATAGTAAAGAATAAAAGGAAAAATGATTACATTCTAATACAGATATTTTCCAGAGATACTTAAGGGAAAAAAAAAAATGTAAGTGACCGAAAGGAAAAAACAATGATTATGGCAATTCTTCAAAACAATTTTGAAATTTTCTTTAAAAAAAAAAAAATGTAATAGAAAGCCCCACCTTCCTTCTATTTCCAAGGCTGTTTAAAAGCTCCAAAGACCTTATTCTCATCAACTGTGGGAAAATCCATAAGACCACAGATTTTTCATTCTCATAGCGAAAAAATTAGAAAAGATTCATTTTAATGAACAGTGTAAAGGCTAATAAGCAAAGCTGGATGGTGTGTACAACAGTAGTTTCAGCTTTTCTACATCCTTGGAGCTTACTGTCTCTCTATGTCCAATGAAGTGGTTTTAACTGAAAAAAATACTAAATAAACAATCCTGTAAAAACACACTCAACAGGACTTCCCTGGTGGCACAGTGGTTGAGAATCCACCTGCGAATGCAGGGGACACGAGTTCAAGCTCTGGTCCGGGAAGATCCCACACACCACAGAGCAACTAAGCCCATGCACCACAACTACTAAGCCTGCGCTCTAGAGCCCGCGAGCCACAATTACTGAAGCCCGCGTGCCCCAACTACTGAAGCCCGCGTGCCCCAGAGCCCAAGCTCTGCAACTACTGAGCCTGCGCTCTAGGGCCCACGTGCCCCAACTACTGAGCCCACATGCCGCAACTACTGAAGCCCGCGCACCTACAGCCTGTGCTCCACAACAAGAGAAGCCACCGCAATGAGGCCGCGCACCACGACGAAGAGTAGCCCCACTCGACACAACTAGAGAAAGCCTGTGCGCAGCAACAAAGACCCAACGCAGCCAAAATAAATAAATAAATAGGAAAAAAACCCCACAAAACACACTCAACAAACCCTGAGACAAACCACTCTTGATTTTGTTTTTAATATTATAATCTTATTTTAATGCAGAGGCACCTTCATAAAATTTGAAGTTAAAAGTTCTGTCAGCATTTTTCCCATTTGGGATGCAGAGAGAGGCTTCCTACTTTGACGGAGAGCTGACATTTTCTGGGTAGAGGGCTAATGCAGTGCATTACAGAGTCCAGATGAAAGAGCATCTGTGAAGAGGTAAACAAGGCAAATAAGACAGAAGATGAGAATAGGGTACAGGAAACAGCCCAAAGGTCATTTACATGAAATGGTGATACAGTAATTGAGGGGCTGGCAAATGTTTTTTTAACGGACCAAACAAATATTTTTGGCTCTGCAGATCACAGGTCTCTGTCACGACTACTCAATTCTGGTAGTATAAATGACAGCAGTCATAGGCAATATATATAAATGTATAGGTGTGGCCGTGTTCCCAAAACATTTTATTTACAAAACCAGGCAGGTGGCCCACAGGGAATAGCTTGACAAGCCCTGGAGTAGATGACAAATGGTTAACAGGGCAGAACTGGGAAAGGGTGAAGTAATCATGGAGCAGGTTAGAGCTGTGAACCATCCTGATGTGTAGGATGATCATGAGCGAGAAGTGAAAATGGAACAGGTACCAAGTTATGGCCTTTTAGTACATAGAAAATAAGGCAACAAGTCCACATACATAGTCCACAGATCAGTGAAGATGAAAAATATTTCAGAGAAGCCATATGTCAAGAGATTTTTGGTGGTTCTTTCTGATGTAATACTAAGGGGGAAGAAAAAGAAATAGACACTCCATTTTGACAACACAGAACTGTAATAGTTTAGGTTAGTTTAGGCTAAGGAAAAAACAAAGACTGGAAGATGAGAGCAATATTTTTTTAACACTATCATAGTAAAATCAATCTTAATTTTCTCTGTACAAACAAACCTATAATATTTTCTAATACAATCAGACCAAATAAAATGAACTAACTAACCAAAGATGCCTAGGGAAATGTTAATTTAAGTTACAAATTAGCTATTAACATTATGCATAAATCAACCTGAATTCTAACTCTACAATCAGACATCATTAACAGTGTTATTTCAAAGTAACCAGTCTTTTAGGTAGAAGAACTGATGGAAGCTTAAAAGGAAAAGAAATAGTCAACATGGAAAAGAAATAGTCAATGTTGCTTCTCCTCACCTACCTTTACTGAATCCAGGTTTCAGTAAAAGGGTTTCAGTCTAAAGAATGAGTTAGGTTTTATACTACTTAAGATACAGTACACAGAAATAGTAACAGCAACAAACTGAAATCAAATCACAGGAAAAAATCAACAACCCCCCAAAAAAATAGACATATGATATGAAGACAGTTTACAAAAAAGGAAACACAATGGCTCAATCTTTTGAAAAGATGCCCACCTTTCTTCAAAATAAAGAAGATGAAAACTAAAACTATAATGGAGTACCCAAAGCTCTGAAGAAAGCAAACTGTTTTGATGAGAGTAAGGAAAGCAACACTCATAATTAATGGAGGAAGTATAATTTGGAATAGACTGGGAACAATTTGACAATATCTATTGAAAATGTTAAATGCACATATGCTTTGACCTGGCAATTCCACTTCTACGTATACATGTACATGTGCATGGAAAAGACTGAAAGCAACCTAAAATGTCCCTCAGGAGGGTACAGGTTAAATACAGTGTTGTACATTCATATAAAGGAATTCTATGCAAACCATTTCAAAGAAAAATAATCCCATATATAATAATATAGAAAGATTGCCAAGATACACTGCTAAGTAAAAAAGAGCAAAGGGCAGTCTAACATGTAGAGTATGCTGACATTCTGGAAGTAAAAAGGCAAGATATGAATACATATATGCTTTTGCACAGACCACTTCTGGGAGTATAAGCAAGAGAACATAACCGTGCCTGCCTCTGGGAAAAATGGGGTGGCTGGAGTATAGGAGGGTAAATATTTTCACTGCATGTTTTATACATCTTATTATCTATTATAAAAATAAGAAACTGTTTTTCAAGGTCTTGAAAATCATTCAATAAGTATAACGTGTCAATTGATGGCAAAAATTATTACTATAAATTAATGAACTAAAGGAGAACATAAGGAAAAGATTTTGTAATTAATGAGAAACAAAAATAGACTACAAGAGTTCTAAAGAAATCCTATGTAGTTTCTTAACTAGATACAGCAATAAAATACTGAAATCTACTGGCTGCCCACAAAGAATGTATGAATAATTACTATACTACTTGAGTCTTTTCAGGAATCAAATTTAAAGTTTTCAACAATCTCCTGTAGGTGGGTGGGAAAATACAGACATAAGGATTTGTGTCTGTATGTACGAATGGAGAAAAATAACTAAACCTTCATTATTTGTATAAATAAAACTCTCAAAATAAAAAATTATGCGCCTGGGCTTCCCTGGTGGCGCAGTGGTTGCGCGTCCGCCTGCCGATGCAGGGGAACCGGGTTCGCGCCCCGGTCCGGGAGGATCCCACGTGCCGCGGAGCGGCTGGGCCCGTGAGCCATGGCCGCTGGGCCTGCGCGTCCGGAGCCTGTGCTCCGCAACGGGAGAGGCC
>NC_041219.1:95931427-95959408 GCF_002837175.3 Physeter macrocephalus
GCCCCCGCGGTGAGAGGCCCGCGTGCCACAAAAAAAAAAAAAAAAAAAAAAAAAAAATTATGCGCCTTAATAAGCAAGACTCCCTTCAAACACACCTTTGAAAACAGAAGATACTATTTTGGCCACCAGAGGCCACTCAAGTTTCGTAAGAACATCAAAATTACATCAAGAAGACTTCTAGTCCTAACTTTGCCAGTTGAGAGCTGGACAGGGCATAACTCTTATCCTTTCTCTGAAAGGATTGCACTAGATGTTTAAGTCATTTTTACCTAGAATATTAAAAACACTAGCTTTAAAATACCTCACATATTGAAAGAAAATCTGGCATCCTGAGTCTGGAAAACCCTACAGTTTTATATTGGCAATAAATGGTCCCATGTTCAAAAGTAATCCCAATATCAAGCCAGTAATCATTGACTCATCAAAGAACACCAAACTGATTGGGTATAAGTTTGATGGAGAACTTTTAATGACTTTCTCTGAAAATATACAAAGTACACTGAGCAGGCTTAGGTAAAATTTTTTTTAAAAAAAGGGCATGTACGACTAACGATGGAAATTCCAAATATTTCAAATATTCTTACGTTTTAAAAAAAAAGTGACTCCAAATCTCCTCAAGGCTGTAGCCCTACCTACCACTTTACATGAAATTCAAAGGATAGAGGAGTGGGTCTACTAGAAAGACTAGGCTCACCTAATTGCTTTATAGAAATTTTGAGAAGTGCCTCACTTGCTGAGTGCAGAAATAAGACTGTATTTATAGTCTTAAATTTATAGGTCACTCCTGATCTAGTTGCCTTTTTCTGCTTGGCAGTTTGGATGACAAATAACAAAAATTTTATTGCAATTACTTCACAGTATTTGTACTTTAATTAATAAATCCACAGCTTACAGAAGCTAAAAAAAAGCAGCAAAGAAAGTAAAAGTATTTAATTTTGATGAAAACCTAGCAATTGGAAACAAAGCAGCTAGAACAAGGCAAAAAACAGAAACATAATCATACAGAAAGTCAGAATAGCACTGTCTAGAATATACATCATCAAGAGACAAGAGACCAATTAAATTCATTTGTGGAAGAGCTAAATGTAAGCAAATGAATCAGAGTTAAAATCCAGAGACAGAGAAAACACCTAAATAAAAGCAAATTTATCTGATGGGGAGTCATTGTTTAATAGGTTATGTTGTTTCAGTTTGGGAAGATGAAAAGCATTGGTTGGTGGTGATGGTTGCACAACAGTGTGAATGTAAATACTTAACACCACTGAACTGTACGCTTGAATGGTTAAAAAGGAAAATTTTATGTATATTTTACCACAATTAAAAAAAATTTTTTTAACGTGAGTTTATCTGGCATCAAACTCCCAGCTGACTTTGCTGAATGTTAACAATCACTTCTGTGTAGCATCAATCTGTATTTTGAACTTAATTTCTACTAGAAACAGAGAGCATCCACAAAACAGCAAGATATTACACTACTGTTACCAAAATTTCAATTCCTATAGTTAATCCTATGACAACTTTGCATATTTGACTTCATACCTGAGGATGCCCCAATGGAGTATTCACCTAACCCAGAGCTACAGAAATCACAGTTTCAAGCAAAAATGTTTAGTAAATAAGGTAAATTTTCTTTACCTTAAAAAGTTGACAATTTTTAAAGATCTTAATTTAAAATTTCAATTATTGTAAATATAGGAATAATTTTATAAAAGGAAGTTAGTTTCCTTTACAAATAAATAAATTGCTTACATGTCTATATTACAATGATTAAATAGAAATATTAGGCTATAAAGTAATCTCTTATAATCAATTATTTCATTTTTTAAGTTAACTCTTACCAGTGAGTATACTGAAATATTATCTTTACAGAATCTGCAGGTATTCAGTTTTTAAATGTACTCTTACCATACCTATTGCTTTTACAAAACAGCAATATCAGAATATAATGCTTTATTGTTATCTAAATTACTGTGTATTTTCAGAATAAGAACATAAAAATAGTAGAACACAATGTAATGATGAAATTAAATAGAGCTTGGTGTAGCAAAATAATTAGCACCTACTAGTAGAAAACATCGCAAAAAATCAAACACCACTGGTGAGGCCCATGCCAAATTATTAAACTTCTTTTATTCTTAAGAAACCTAGACTACCAAGGGGGAAGGGGGATGTGGGATGAATTGGGAGATTGGGATTGACATATATACACTACCAATACTATGTATTAAATAGATAACTAATGGGAAACTACTGTATAGCACAGGGAACTCTATTCAATGCTCTGTGGTGACCTAAATGGGAAGGAAATCCAAAAAAGAGGGGATATATGTATACGTATAGCTGATTCACTTTGCTGCATAGTAGAAACTAACACAGCATTGTAAAGCAACTATACTCCAATAAAAATTAATTTAAAAAAAAGAAGCCTATATAATTGGGGAAGGCAGTAATATAAATAGACGATTCCATATGCAACCCTGTACTGTTAGTAAAACAAAACAGAAGACACAGTCTGATGATTACATACAAAAGAAAGAACATTGGGCTGTAAAGAAGATTGGCTTTAAGCCGGATCTTTAATTAAAACAACAGAAAAGGGAAAAGGTATTAGAGCAGGAGCATATAACGACGGTACTATAGGATAATAAGGGAAGAATATGCTAATATCACCTTGAATTCAAAGAATCTTTTTTGTAACTTTCAAAGGATTTTAAAATAACTGATGAGTACAGCAACCTTCTGATTAGCGGCACATGTTTATGACATTATCCAGATTTAGGCTACTGACCCGTTCTGCAACTGAAGCCAGTCAGCTAAATTTAAACTAAGGTGCTCTGACTCCCAGTGAAGTGATCATGTTACTAACCCTGTCATCACTTCACTAATCTCCTCCCATTAGGGGAGTATCAGAAGTACTTCAGTAAAGTCCTCTGATCCAACACTGTATGAAAACTGAATACAACTGAAAAATGGAAGCACCCTCTACATGACAATTAAGCAGAGAACAGAATTAGAATTCAGTGTGGGGAATGTAGGCTTCATTTAGAAGTTTGCTAGTAACTGGTCATAGATTATAAAAATCTCATTCTCTTATGCCATATTCAATAGAGTACATTTAATATACCATCATGGGAGAAATAAACTTTCTTAGAGCATTCCATTGAGCTACCCAACCACTGTCATGTTAGCTTCGATTGAGGGCGAAGATGACAGGGAGGACTTGAATTCTCGGCAAGAGTAGCCTGGAAACTGAGAAACTGGAAAGTCACAGGCAATATCCTTCTGTCAAACTATTCACGCTTTGAATCCACAGGCAAGGCAACAGAGAAAGATCTGTTTTTCATTTTATCTAAAAGGTTACAGTAGCAGCTTAGACTACAGAGAAACTCTGCACATTGCTCTAGCCAGCTTCCAGTATTAAATACACTCAGGATAAATAGCTTTCCCTCCTTCCCAAATGCATTCCTTTCACTCTTTGTATTCATTCAGTAACTATTTTGATAGCAAACCATGGTTAGCAATTAGGTCACATTTGACCTCATGCTTTAGATGAGCCATAGGCCTTCGCACTGGCAACTGCCCACCCAGGATGCTTTTCTCCAGGTATCTGCATGGTTAACCCTGCAATGTCACCTCCAATGTCTTCTTAATGTCATTTTTCTACCAGATCCCCCTAATCTTGCTATTTTTTTCACAGCACTAATCATCTAAGATACTATGTAACTTTGATGTATATTATTGGTCCCTTGCGCCTAGGAATGTGAACTATATGAAAGCAGGGAATCTCTACATTGTTCACTGATTAATATTAAGCACCTAGAATAATTTGCACAAGGTATGTGCTCAGTATTCATGGAGTAAATCTGTTAAGATGGTAACATGCCCCCTCTGGATAAATGATTCCCACATCTCCACTTCCTTTCAAGAGGATATCTCACAGCACCTCCAACTCAATATGCCAGAACAGCTCTTCACACTTCTCAGAAAACTGCTTTTATCTCCTGTCTTCCCCATTTTGGTCAATGACACTATATCAGATACCCAAAGGCCCAAATCAGAAACCTGAGTCACACAAGACCCAAAACTTTTCATATCTAAGTAACTAAATCCAGCTATATCTACCACCTCAATATATAAGGTACATGTATCTCCACTTCCCTAACCCAGCTACCACTGTCTTTGTTCACATGCTCTTAATCTAGCCATTGGACTCCCTAACAGTGAAACACTGGTCTCCTTGCTTCCGATGTCACCTCTTCCACTCAGCAAACTGTAGCCAGAGTGTTCATTCTGATTAAGACACCTGATTTAAAAATCTCTCAGTTATTCCCCATATCCTAAAGAATGAAGTCTCAGCCTAAACTTAAAAAAGCTTATTTATGACCTTGCTCCTACCATTCCAGCTTCACCTCTTACCAATTCCCCAACAGCCTCCAGAACCTCCAGACATAACAAACTACATCTTGTTCTGCAAGTGTGCCACTATTTCTCACCACCATATCATGGCATGCTTTTCTCCTGCCTAGAATATCTTTCTTCTACTAATTTGCCTTCACCCTCTACTCTTCCTTCAGGATTCAGCTCAAATGTAAACTTTTCTTATATTCTCCAGAAAGAATAAAGTGTTCCTTCTTTGGGCCCCTTAAAGCGCCCTGATATACTAGTGCTATATAACATTATATTCAATTTACTTTCCTTCCTCTCCTCCCTCCCAATCTAAACACCACTGCAAAGGCAATGAATGTGTACCTTTCTTACTCCTGATGCTTAGTACAGTAAAGGTACTTATTAAATATTGATCAAATAAATATATTATTCATATGACCAACACATGAGCCATTCTGAAGAACCTAAATATTAGTTTGTACATTTTGGTTACTCAGAAAACTTCCAATGAGCACTATTAGATTATGGCTCCTATCACACTTCTCATGACACTAGTGCCACTTCATTTCTGAGCAAAAGGTACCAATAAGAATCCTTTAGCTCTAGCACCTAAAGCAGTGATTCTCAACCCTGTCTGCACATTAGAATCATCTAAAGAGCTTTAAAAAAAAAATACTAATGCCTAGGTCTTGTCCTCCGAAATCCCAGTTGCCTGGGACATTTTTTTTAAATCTTAAACTTATCTTAGGATGAGATCCATTGATGTTAAAGCAAGGTAAACATATTCCTGATATCTAAATTAAAACAAGAAGTTTTTCAGTGTCGACTTGAACCTAAAAATTACATAATACTACTTCTACTTGAAAATGTTTAATATTCCAGACATCTAAAACAAAAATGAATTTTACAATATAGTTAAAGTCTGTGAAGAAAAAAAATAACATTGGATGTCAATTAAAATGGTCAAAATAAAGAATCCACAGGAACTAATTCATTGTTCAGTGCCCAGGGAGAGATAAATGCAGGCAATGATACTTAAAAAAAAAGCCAAGAAAATTTAAATATAATCTTGAGAGAGTGCTTAAATGTGGATGAACAACAGTCAATGGTAGAATCCAAGAAAACAGAAAGGAATTGGGGAAGATAAAACGTCCATGAGAAAGATACAAACGCCCAGGGCAGAAGATTGGCATTGCAAAGGAGTGGGAAATGAGCCTGCATAGGTATTCAACAAGCTTTCATTTCCTCTCCTGAAGTAGATATTATCCCTCCCATTCCAGAAAAAAAACACAGAGGCTCTGAAAAGCTCAAATCTCAGAGGCATACGGAGCCTGGAATCAGACTCAGGCCTGTATGACTTTAAAAACCAAAGCCCCTGGGCTTCCCTGGTGGCGCAGTGGTTGAGAGTCTGCCTGCCGATGCAGGGGACACGGGTTCGTGCCCCGGTCCGGGAAGATCCCACATGCCGCGAAGCGGCTGGGCCCGAGAGCTATGGCCGCTGAGCCTGCGCGTCCGGAGCCTGTGCTCCACAACGGGAGAGGCCACAACAGGGAGAGGCCCGCGTACCGCAAAAAAAAAAAAAAAAAAAAAAACACCAAAGCCCTTTCCACCATATCACCTTGCTTCACAAAGCAAACAGGCAAGGACAGAGAAAACAAAATTCAAGGGCATTAAATGGCACAACAAAGCAAAAAAACAGGAACTTGCCTGGTGGCGCAGTGGTTAAGAATCCGCCTGCCAATGCAGGAGACACGGGTTCGAGCCCTGGTCCGGGAAGATCCTACATGCTGCGGAGCAACTAAGCCCGTGTGCCGCAACTAAAGCTTGCATGCTGCCACTACTGAAACCCGTGTGCCTAAAGCCCGTGCTCTGCAACAAGAGAAGCCACCACAATGAGAAGCCCGTGCACGACAACGAAGAGTAGCCCCAGCTCACTGCAACTAGAGAAAGCCCACACTGCAACTAGAGAAAGCCCACACAACAACGAAGACCCAATGCAGCCAAAAATAAATAAAATAAATAAATTTTTTAAAAAATAAAGATACATGTCAACTAAATACTTAAAAAAAAGAAAAAAGCGAAAAACTAGAGGAGGAGCTCCCTGTAGGCTTTTAAACCTAGAAATAAGGTGAGGGGAAAAAATGTCATTCCAAATGACATTAACCTGGCAGTATACAGGAAGGACTGAAGGTGAAGAGGCTAGAGGAAAGGAGATCGCTGATTGCTTCATAATGAACAATAGAACTTAGTACTGTTAAAGTACTGCATTCTTTAATAGTTTCCCAAGTTCTTGACTTTTCACTGCTTTAAGGAAACTTCTTTTATGTAAGTATTAAATACTTAGTAGCAAATTCTTGATTGTTCATCATGTGATCAAGTAACGGAAATTACTCAAATAGGCAAAGTTTGTGTGTAATATTTTCAAATCTAAATCTCATTTCACATCTGGATGGAGTTTACAGTCTTTAGTGGTCAGCCTCCTTCCAGTCTTTTACCCTCCATTTCACCCTTAAAAAAGGATATTCAATTAACTTTGCTAATATGTCATTCATATCTGAAGTTTCCCTGATCAAGAACCCAAATGGTTTCTTATTAATTAACTGTAACAAATCCAAACATCTCTGCCCTTTACATGGCCCCTTCTACCATCTCACCTAAACTTCTGTTCTCTCGGAATGGATCATTCATGCCTTCCTCCTCACTGTGTCACAAAGTAACAAACACTACCCTGGAGTTGTCTTATTTCCCAAACCGGAATACCTCTTTCCGTTCTCTCACTCAACTTCCAAACATCCAGAGAGGCCCAGTTCAAAATCTATTATTCTCCAGAAAGTCCATTTCTGAACCCTACAACACTTACAAAAGATTCCATACCGATGACCGCGAAGCCACGTGTGACTTATGTTTGGCCCAGGTTTCTTTTTTTTTAAATAAAACTTCAGTCCATTGACCACACTTAAAAACTGGAAGATAACCCTTTAAGAAACTGTATTTCCAACTTTCCTTGAAAAAACTGGACACTCTGGCAACGCTGGGATCACAGTCACACAGCCACAATCAGCTGTAGCTGAATAGCAGCTGACGTCTTTTGAAAAGATATTTACATTTTAAAGTCAGGAGATGACATCAACCACCTGACTTCTGAGGCTGTATCTGCAGCAACTGCAATGATTCAAGAAATACTTGACTGTCTAATAGGCACTGGAGTTACAAAAGTAAACAAGACAAATACAGTCCCTCCCTCAAAGCCTAGATAAGCAATCAGGATACATCCTGTAAGTGCTACTAAAAGGGAAGTAGAAGGCACTTAGCACACAGCAAGGGTACCTAATTCTGTGTATGGGAAGTCAGGGAACATCCCTCAGAGAAACTGACTAAACAGAGATCTTTAGCAGGTATAGGAATTATCCAGAAGAAGGCAGAGTAGGGATCAGGAAAATCAAAGAACTTTTGCAAAGACGCTGCCTGAAGAGAAAAGCATTAAGAAAGTGAAATCAGTTCCACAAGGCTAGAGCCTTGACCCACCCACAAACGCAGGTGTCAAGAGAAAGGGCTCAATTGAAAGGGCTGGAGGGAAAAAACAAGTGTTAGTTAGGGTCAGGAGACGTAAGAAAACTTCCATAAAGAGGCTGAATAAGTAAAAGTTTGTTAAGCAAGGAAGAAAGGTTTCAGAGAGCACAGTTGTTGTGTTGAGGGGTGAAATGTGGAAGAAAAGTAGGGAGAAGCAGTGAAAGCCTAAATCAAGGCAGAAGGAGAGAGCACAAAGCAGCACGGGGATGGGGGTGTAGCATAGAAGACCAAAGGGGCTTACATCTTGGACGGTAACCAAGGATAACAGGGATGTGAAGCATGGCAGTTTTGGCTGGCCACAAGTTTGCCAAGAGAATTAGTCCCAGCGGTCCCCTGGTGGACGCGGAGGCATTCGGGCCTCTCAAAATTCTGCTGCGCCCTGGCTGGATTGCACTTCCGTCTCTCTAGAAGACATCAGCTTCAGTCTGGATTGATTGTGCAGGCTCCAGGATTGGCTCTGAGTTCCAGGCTGCTGGCACGCAGGCTCCCAGGGAGTGGTTAGAGGCCTGGTCTGTATGTGCTGCTGGGTAGAAGTTAAGTATAAACTACCTTGCATTATTTTCTGGTTTTTCTGTCAGAATGATGGGCCTGTTTACAGCCACTTGGGGAAAAAGCAGTGTGTGCCCATTACAGATTTACAGGAAGAAAAAACGTGCCAAGAAAGTTAACATTTGTCCATACCAATATTCAGGATGAGTCATTCTGTGAATCCGAGTCTCCCCAAGTTGACCTTGTCTCCCCAACGAGACTGAGATATCCTCCAGAAAAGGGCCGCTTTACACTTTTTTGTAGCTCCCGAAGTGCCTATAACCGAACTGGGTACGTCGAACACATTCAGTAAATTTACCGACTTACTAACTGACCTCGGCTCATTGAAGTCACCTAGTTCAGTCCTCTTTTTGCATATTACGATGCTAAAGGGAAGAGACCCTGTATCACAGACTCAACACTTTCCTTTATTCCAAACTCCGCTGCGTCTCTCCACCCTCAACGGCAGGAGCAGAATCGTTGCACGATTCAAATGCAGCGGGAGACTCCAGGTTCCGCCGCGGAAAGGCCCGCCCGCCCGCGCGCTCCCCTCTCCCCGGTGCAGCAGCCCGTACCCATCCCCGTCCACCTCTCGGAAAGGTAAAATGCGCTCACCGACTCTGGGCCGCCGGGAGACCCCGTAAACGTAGCTGTCCACTCGTCGCCGCGCTCCCAGGGAGGCACTTCCGGCGCGCGCAAAGACGTCAGCAAAAGCGCCCGCCCCTACACCCGCCTCCGGGGCTTGGGTCAAAGGACAGCCTGGAAGAGGCACTGCTGCTAACTTCTTGTCGCCGGCTCCTGACCCCTCCCAGGACCCGTGATGCCGAGGCAGCTGCAAGGGGCGACGAACAGTCGGGGTTGAGCCCCGAGTGAGCTGAGGGCTCGCGCTCTTCTAGTCTCCTGGGCCTGCCCCACCTGAAGGTAAACGCTTACCCAGCTGCGGCCTTTCTCCCTGCGGGCTCCTCCCCAGACCCAGCTGCCGGAAACATTTGCCCCTCTCTCCCGCCATCCTTTTTATTCCAGGACCTTTACTTTTGCCTGCCCTCTCCATTCTCACCAGAACGGCTAACGTGTGAAGAGTTTCAGTTGGAAGCTTTTAAAAAGCGACCTGTCGATGAAGTTGTCCCCCAAAACATCCCAAGCATCAAGCGGTTTTCCCATTACATCGCGAACTGGCACGCCTTAGAATCAATATTGTGACATTTGTGATCGTAAATACACACCACACACACTTTTTAAATCGAAAATTTGAACTTGGTTGAGCCTGATATAATTTTCAGAGATAATTTGCTGACTTTGCAATATACGGTATGAAAATGAATTACAGATTATATTTGTAAACTGAAAAATACATATACAGGTCAATACCCTTCAGGGCACTGAAAACTATTGCAGTAATGAAATGTATCATTTCATAATTTAGCAATAATATGCAAAATTAGAGATTTGAAAGAACTTTATTTACATCGTCAAAATGTGAGACTAAAATTTCCTCTTAGCACCGCTCCAGAGAAAAATATTAAGACAACCAAAAAGTTACCCAGCCAAATTAGTGAAAATCAACAGCTAAGGGTCTTTCTGAGCTCCCAGGCTCTTTCTCACGTGGGTAGGTAAGGTATTAGGCATATCTGAAAGCACTTTCTTGCTCTTAGCCTGAGGGGAGGTTAAGAGTAGCCTCAGAGTTTTTCCTTCATCTGTTTGAAACTCACCTCTCCATTCACGCCATATTCCATCACTGAAAGGGGTTAGTGTAAAGAATCTACTTGAAAGAAGGACCAGAAAACTCTTTTAAGTGGTGTCTGGAGAAAAGGAATTCCTTAATTCACCCAGCTGGAGTCAATGTTCCTGAGTATTACTAAGAAGGAAAGTATATAAATTTGTCACTTGCCTATAGTACTGGTTTTACTTGGAATGAAGAATACCTGGTTTAGATTGCTTCTGTATTGGTTTGTTTGTTTTTTAGAAATGAGTGGTGGATTGGCCCCAAGTAAAAGCACAGTGTATGTATCCAACCTGCCCTTTTCCCTGACCAACAATGACTTATACCGGGTAAGTTTTTGTATTAGTATCGTTATGTACTGAATTCTCTATTTGAGATACAAATGTAGCTTAAGCAAACAGTTCTTTTAGGCAAAATTCATAATAAATACATTACAATGCACTTAAATCATTAATACCAAAGACCTCTATGGTAAACATAAGTGAAAAAAATTAGACACTTGTAATTTCCAAAGAGAATTCCCAGTGCTTTATAGAGGATAACAAGTTTTTTATAAACACAGAAGCCACTACTAGCATAATGATGCTGATTTTTCCTGCTTGCTTACTTGGCTTTTGAAACTGGTAGTGGGCTGGAGGTTTTGGAGGAAGGGCTGATGGAAGCAGAACAGATCCCTTTCCTAATCCTCCAATCCTGAAAGTATGTCTTAATTTATATATGTGGCAAAAACTTAACTGTTTAATAAAGTTTGTTTTCAATTCAGGATAGGGGTGATTGGAGGAGAAAAAAATCCCTTTCAACATCTTCTTTCACCTTGTTACCTTACAGAGAACAAAATTTCCTTCTGTGCCTGTCCTGCAGATGGGTGGTTGAGAGGGACTGGAAGGAATGAAAAGAGTCCTATCTACAAGTGTGCCCTCTTTTCTCTGCTACTTTGGGTAGATGTTAAGTACAGTAGAGAGATGCTGCATAGGTGAGACATAGTACTTGATTAATTAATTAAGATAGCTTGAGTCTTGAACAGAGAAGAAAACAAACTTTAGTGTCCTTCCTTGTATCCAAATAGAGACATCTCTTTTTATTGAACACTTACTATATGCCAAGGACCACTTACAAGTACTAGGTACACATCAGTGAACAGATGAAAATCCCTTTTGGCACTCACAATGTAGCAAGATAGAGAAAATTTGAAATATAAAAAATTCAAATGATGTTATTTGTTAGACACTAAGTTAATGCTAAGGTGTTAGGTGCTAAGGAGAAAAAATAAAGCAGGAAAGGAGGGTTATTAAATTTTAGGTTGGGGGTGAAATTTTACGTTAGGAAGGTGACTTTCAATTAAGACATGAAGGAAGTAAGAGGCAGCTATGCAGATGTCTAGGGGGGACAAGCATTTCAGGCAGACAGAGTAAAGTGGAGAGAAGAGGAGGGGCAGTCAGAGGTAAGCCCATTCAGGGGTGCCTTATAGGGCTTGCATAGATAATGGTAAGGACTCTGAATGAAATGAGAAGCCATTAGAAATGTTATGTAGAAAACTGTCTTTCATACAAATGGCCAATAGGCACGTGAAAAGATGCTAAACATAGCTAATTATTAGAGAAATGCAAATCAGAACTACAATGAGGTACCACCTCACACTGGTCAGAATGACCATCGTTAAAAAGTCCACAAACAATAAATGCTGGAGAGGGTGTGGAGAAAAGGGAACCCTCCTGCGTTGTTGGTGGGAATCTAAATTGGTATAGCCACTACGGAAAACAATATGGAGGTTCCTCAAAAAACTAAAAATAGAGTTGCCATATGATCCTGCAATCCCACTGCTGGGCATATGTCCAGAAAAAACTATAATTTGAAACAATACATGGCACCTCTATGTTCATAGCAGTACTATTCACAATAGCCAAGACATGGAAACAACCTATATGTCCATCAACAGATGAATGGATAAAGATGTGAGATAGATAGATATACATACACATACACACACTATGGAATACTACTCAGCCATAGAAAAGAATGAAATACTGCCATCTGCAGCAACATGGATGGACCCAGAGATTATCATACTAAGTGAAGTAAGTGAGAAAGAGAGACAAATACCGTATGATATCACTTATATGTGGAATCTAAAATATGACACAAATGAACTTATCTACAAAATAGAAACAGACTCACAGCCATAGAAAACAGACTTGTGGTTGCCAAGGGGGAGGAGTGGTGGGGAAGGGGTGGATTGGGAGTTTGGGATTAGCAGATGCAAACTATTATATGCAGAATGGATAAACAACAAGGTCCTACTGTATAGCACAGGGAACTGTATTCAATATTCTGTAATAAACCATAATGGAAAAAAATATGAAAAAGAGTATGTGTGTGTATATATATATATACATGTATGTGTGTGTATATATACATATACACTTTGCTGTACACCAGAAACTAACACAACATTGTAAATCAACTATACTTCAATGAAGTAAATTTTTTTAAAAAAGAAAAAATGAAAGGCAAACCACAAAAAAAAAAAGAAAAGAGAGAAAACTGTCTTTTTGATCTTCAGAATTCAGTATTACTAACACTGCAATCCAGTTATACTATGTTCCATGATTACCCAACTTATAGAACTCAAGCATTTATTATTACTGATTATATACATTAATGTATTCTGAAGGACTTTTGTACCAAGCATTATATAATAAATAGGACCGGCTGAAACAGTAGAAGTAGATGAGATTGCTTAGAGTGAAGATGTAGATGTAAAAGGGAAGAAAGGGCCAACTGTAAAGTACCACCAACATATTAGGGTGGGCAGAAAGACTGATGGGAATGGATTTTTCATTATGGAAGCTTTTTTGTTTTATGAACAGTCTGTGTTAGGATTTGTCTTCTGACATAGTGATTGCTTGATGGGGTGGGGGGGTAGGCCAGGAACAGTGATATTCCACAACATTGATAGTTGAAGCACAAGGTTTCTCTGGAGCTATGGTGGGGTTGATAGTTGTCATGGATATACCACAGAAACACTCAGCTGTGCAATGTGTGTGCCTTCAATCTACCACACATGAAGAGTGTATTTTTTTCTCTGTATGCACTCTTCTGTCAGAAATTTAGGAACTAAGGCAAATACCTGTGACACCAGTAGCCAAAAAAGAGTATTATGCTAGTCACTAAAAAAATATATCTTCTAGGGCTTACCTTATAGACCAGAGGCTAAAAATTTTCATAAACTACAGCAAACAATGTGGTCAGTATATACAGCCTGAAAATTTAATGTTTTTTTATGATTTTAAATTAAATTGCAAATTATTATGTGGTCTTTTGTTTCAGATATTTTCCAAGTATGGCAAAGTTGTAAAGTAAGTATATCAGATTTTGAAACTTCATTTAAAAGTCTATCGGAATTTACTTCTCCATTATTTTCTTAATGGAAGTAGATTTACTATCCTTTATAAAACAGATATTTGATATAAAAAAGAAATAAAAATACTGTTAACATTTTATGTATATTTCAGTAATTTTTAAATATACATAAATATCTATAGACGAGTTTTAAAAGACAATTCTATACATGCAATTTTGTTGTCTTTTTTTAAACTTGACATTATATATACTATAGTATACTATAGTATACTATACAAGTATAGTATACAAGTATACCATAAATGGATTATTATTTGTCAAACAAATAGAATATAAAAACAAACACAGTTGACTCTTGAACAATGCAGGGTTAATGAGAGTGTAAAGTAAAAGCAAGATAGTGTTATTTTATCTTACAATTAATGATATGTTCTGGTATAAATTTAAAGTCGTATTTAAAATCCCAAGAATTTAGAGCATATTTATCTTGCCTAGTTGTTTTTCTTTTAGCTTTGATAAATGGATGTTAAACAGTTGAAGTTCATCTGCATCCTGAGGTTAACTTCTTTTAAACTTACTTCTCTATTAAAAAATCATCAAAAATGCTACTAGGTCTTCGGAATTTCAAACAGTGATCATTATCAATCAGAACACAAATAATGATATGTAACAACACATAAATACGCTATGCATTGTTCTAATATCTTTACATAAATTATCTCATTAAAGTCTCACAACTACCTTTTAAGATAGCTACTGTTATTATCCTGATATTATAAACGACAAAACGGAAGCACATAGTAAACCTAAAATCATATTGCTGGTTAGCAGTGGAGCCAAGGTTTGAATCCAATAGTTTGATTCCAGCCTATTCCTTTAACCTTTACCTTTTCTTGATTTTTCCCTGTCAGAATTGCTGAATGAATTTCCGTACAAATACATAATTATAAGCCATGAGAATGCTATGAAGTTAGACACAGAGTTATAAGCACCTATAAACAGGGAAGACCTGATCTAGTCTAGAGAGTCAGGGTAGATTTACCTAAGTCATTATCCTTTGAGGTGAAACCTAGAGGCTGACTAAGAGTTAAGTAGGTTAAAAGAATGGGAGGAACATTTCAGGTAGAGGGACTTGCTTGTGCAAAGGCCCTGTGGCAAGAGAAAATAAAGCGAGATCAAGAAACAGAAAGAAGGCCAGTGTGACTTGAGATGAGTGAGCAAGAGGGAGAAAGCACAAGACAGGTCCAGAGATGGAAGCAGGTTCCTCTAAGGACGTCAAGAATCCATTAAATAATTTTAAATGAGGGAGTGACATGATTTGAATTTTAGAAGCTTATTCCATCCAGCTTCAGTGTAGAGATTGGATTGGAGGGGAACAAGAGCAGATGCAGGGAGACCAGTCAAAAGATATAACAATAGCCCAGGGGAGAAATTTGGACTAAGATGATACAGGTAGAGAGGTAAAGACTGGTCAGATTTGAGAGATCATTAGGCAGGAAAATGGGTAATACTTAGTGATATACTTACTTTGTATGTAAGGGTTGGGTGAGCGAGAAGGAGGTGTTATGGATGACACCCAGGTTTCCCAGAATAGTGTCTGCTTCACTTCATGTGCTTAAATGAGTACATCATCTACCTTATATCAGGAAATAGTACCACCATCTAGCTTTTTTCCCATGCTAGAGACATGGGAATCATCCTAGGTTTGTCTTTTTAAATCCTTGATGTAATTATTTTTCTGTTACTGTAGAAGGTACCTCTATCAAAGTAATGTATTTTAATTGGTTTATAGGTCTTTCTCCACCTCTAGACTGTAATCCTTTTCCTGAGGATAAAAACCTGTCCTACTGCCAGTGCTTAGGGCTGAATGGCCACATGAACAAACAAATGGATGCACGCTTTTGAGAAACTGCTTTCCCATTTGTATCTGTCTTTTTTTTTTTTAACATATGGAGGTAGGATTAATAGGGGTTACAGAGACAATCTTAAAGAAGATTTTTATATCAAAATAGGTGAGATGAAAGGAACATTTTATAGATGAAGCTTAGAGAGGTGCCTGGCAAATAATAGAGTAAAAATTCCATCACATGGGGCTTCCCTGGTGGCGCAGTGGTTGCGCGTCCGCCTGCCGATGCAGGGGAACCGGGTTCGCGCCCCAGTCTGGGAGGATCCCACATGCCGCGGAGCGGCTGGGCCCGTGAGCCATGGCCGCTGAGCCTGTGCATCCGGAGCCTGTGCTCCGCAACGGGAGAGGCCACAACAGAGGGAGGCCCGCATACCACAAAAAAAAAAAAAAAAAAAAATTCCATCACATGTATCCAAACATAAAGATTTGTTATTACTGCAAAAATAAATTTTTGAATAGGGGAGATGAGGCATTGTTTATACAGAGATTTCAGTAGAGACAAGCAGAAAAGAAAGGAGAAGAAATTATTTCCAGTTAAGAACTGATACATTCTGAACCCTGAAGAAGGAGTGAAATTTTAATGGGCAAAACATTGAGATTTGAAAGCGGATAGAAGCCATATGAACAGAGGCACCAGTTTAAAGGAAGTTCAGGCCATGCTCCATGAACACTGAGTGCCTTCTTGTGGCTACACCTCATAGTTTGCAAGTGAGGAGCAGTGAAAGATGAGGGAAATGCGAGCCATAATCATGAAGGATACTGATTGCTGGACCAAAGAATAGGCAACTTGAAGAACCAGAGATTTTTGAGCAAAGGAATAAGTGATTTTATTTATTCCTCAAGTAGAAGACTTTTCCACTAGCGTATGAGCATAAATTAACATCAAGGGAACCAGTAAGAATAGATTATGGAAACAGTAATGCCACCGTGGACAAGAAAAAAAGCAGTGGGAATGGAAAAGAGAGGACAGATGAAAGAGATCATTAACTGAGTATGACTTAGAAAACTAACACTTCCAAATAGTACTTTCAAAAAAATGATTTATGACTTTAACTGACCATCACAAACATTATGAAATTTTTAAAAAGCTAAAGTAACTATCTTACTTTATACTTCTTTCAAAATTGGTTAAAAACTTTCCTGTTTATGCTAACAGGTGTGGCTTTGAAGAAAACCAGCCTAAACTTGAGCTGCATCAAGTGCTTGACTTCTCTTCCTTCCTTCTAAGCCCAATGAATAAACAGATGCAGCCTTTTGAGAAAGTAAACCATTTTAGTTGCCCATTTTTCCCTAAATTATTGTAACTTATATTTTTTTAAATGAAATAAGACATCGCTTTTCTTAATATAGTGGCATCTTTTTACCAATTTCATTCCAATGACTCTGTAGGTACCTAATCCCAAATCCAAATAAAATAAATTTTAATATGTGAAATGTAATACTAAATCAAATTTCTGTTTATTCGTTCATGTTCTCTTGTCTGTTTTCCTGTCAATTCAGTTTTTAGAAAATTATTAAGCTTTGTGTTAGAGCTTTGTCTCTTTTTCTGCTATTTGGAAATAATTTCAAATTTATAAGTTACAAAAATAGTACAAAGAACATCAAAATATCCTTTGCCCAGATTCACTTATTAATATTTTATCCCCATTTATCATTTGCACTCTGCCCAATGTGTGTGCATGTATGGGTGTTTGTGTGTGCGTATACACACACACGCACACACACACACCTATATGAGTATGTCTATATATATATGTGTATACATACACACACACAATTTGCTTTTGTGAGTCATTTGAGGCTGTTATAAACATCATCACCCTTTACTCCTAAATACTTCAGTGTGTATTTCCTAAAAATACAATAGGGTAATATGTTATATAACCACAGTACAGTTACCAAACTCATAAATTTATCCTGATACAGTACTTTTGTTGAATCAGTCATCCATGTTCCAGTTTTGTCAGTTGACCCAATAATGTCCCACATAGAATTTTTTGCCTCTAGTACAGAATCCAGTCTAGAGTTAGATGTTATTTTAACTGTCCTATCTTTTTAGCCTCCTTTAATCTGGAACATTTATAAATAATATAGCTCTAACCCATCTTTTTTTCCCCTCATTTTGTGTTTTCCTGATGTTGCCTCATGATTATATGGTGGTTATGTATTCTTGGCTGGTATACGCTATAGGTGATGTGTTCTGAGGGTGTCACATCTGGATTCATACAGCATGCATCTGCCCCTCATTAGTGATATTAATTTTGATCACCCAGTCAAGACATTAACCAACTTCTCCACTGTATAATTACTTTTTTTCCCTTTTGCAACTAAGAAGCAGTCAGTGGGAGACACTCTTAAGACAATGCAAACATCCTATTCCACATAAAAATTTCATTTTAGACATAGCATTTGTTGATAATTCTTGCCTGATCCAGTACCATGATTGTTGCAAATGGTGATTTTCCAACTCTAGCACTCCCTATACATTCACCAGTCATCCCTTGGCATTCAGTAGCTCTCCTTTCTCCCCCTTTTATTTATTATCAGTATGGACTTACGAATTCCTTTTTTATGTGGCTTATAATTCATTACTGTATTTAATTATTTTGGTACCCAGACTGTCCTAGATTTGGCCAATGGGTGCTTCCTCCAACTGGCTTCTCTGTTCTTGTGCCATGCCCCATCATTACTTTTTTTTTTCAAGTATTCCCTTTCTTTTTTTTTTTTAAAATTAATTAATTAATTTATTTTTGGCTGAGTTGGGTCTTTGTTGTTGCACGTGAGCTTTCTCTAGTTGCGGCAAGCGGGGGCTACGTTCACTGCAGTACGCAGGCTTCTCATTGCGGTGGCTTCTCTTGTTGCAGAGCACGGGCTCTAGGCATGCAGGCCTCAGTAGTTGAGGCTCATGGACTCTAGAGCGCAGGCTCAGTAGTTGTGGCGCACGGGCTTAGCCGCTCCGCGGCATGTGGGATCCTCCCAGACCAGGGCTCCAACCTGTGTTCCCTGCATCGGCAGGCGGATTCCCAACCACTGCGCCACCAGGGAAACCCCAGTACTTCCTTTCTGACATAACAAGATGTTACAAGTTCATCTTGTACATACCCTATCCCAGCCTTGGAGTCAGCCATTTCTCCAAAGAGCCCTGTTGAATATTTTCTTAAACCGTATTTAATGACATATAATGAGCGAGGACCACAGCACTAGGGATGGGTAAAGCATCAGGAGAAAGAACAGGCTCTGTGCTCTTATGACCATCCCTACCACTTATGTACCTTGGGTAGTATGGCTAAGAAGCACAGAAGTGGAGATTCTTTAAAAGAATATTAAGATTATAGTTATGTTCTAACACCTAGACAAAAATAATTTGAGTAAATCTCTTTACTTTCTGGGTAGAAGAGAACATCTCAGTTTTGTTTTGTTTTGTTTTTTCCTGCAGAGTGAGGGAGTCAGTAGAGAAGAGGAATTATGCTTACTCCTCAAGATTCCATTGTCTCTAATCTCTTCATCCTTCAACCTCTGATTAATGTTAGATTTATCAGATACTTCTAATCATAGCTGTGTTCACTTGTGTGAAATCAGTATCACACTTTCCCATTTCCATTCTTCTTGATATCCCATGACTTTGAAGAGTTAGCTATTTGTCAAATATATTAATTTCCTTGCTTTCTCTATAAATGTTTTATTAACGCTTTTTGACCACTTTGAGTTTTTCAAATATTAATTCATATATTTCGTTTATTGCTGCCTCATTATTTTTAACTGGCTATTTGTTTATGCTTTAAGGGTTACTATAATGAAAGATAAAGATACCAGGAAGAGTAAAGGGGTTGCATTTATTTTATTTTTGGATAAAGACTCTGCACAAAACTGTACCAGGGCAATAAACAACAAACAGGTAAGCCATTCATTCCCAACAAGGTTTTTAACCAAAAGCCTTTGTGCTTATCCAGGCTAAAAATATGGGGATATGGGGATGGTCAAGTCTGATGGATATCAGTAGGTCCTGAGGGTATTTAACTTACAGAAAAGAGGTCAAAACTGTACTGGGTTCCCAAAACACTGGTAGAATATAAGGAATAAAAGTCTATTCTACAGGAAAGAATTTGTCACACCTAAGTGGGCAATTGCTAAAATAATCTAAAAAATAAAATGGAATTGAAGGTTTGAGGAAATGGGATCCAATAACTGTAGTTTTAGGTTTCAGTGAAATACATCCTTCTGCATTTGCGTTTTTCTCTGTTCTAGTTATTCGGTAGAGTGATAAAAGCAAGCATTGCTATTGACAATGGAAGAGCAGCTGAGTTCATCCGAAGACGAAACTACTTTGATAAATCTAAGTGTTATGAATGTGGGGTGAGTATACCTAAAACAGTATAATTTTCCATAGTTTACTTGAAGGTATTTTTCACATCAGTGTTTTATTTGTGTTCTCCAAGACTTCTGGATGGCTAAAATCGGGTTATGAAAGTTTTACTTTGAGACTCTAGACTCATGTAAGTAAACTCAGTTGAAATGTCATATGTAAAGTTAACCTGAGTTGGGTAATACAGGGTGGTATTTGCTCCAGTTTCCAAACCTTTGAAGGTTGTTAGATTAAAAAGTTTAAGACTAATTACTTACATTATTGTCTGAAAGATTTTAGTGACCCATAAATTTTTGTGTTTCTATAATATTTTACCAATGATTAAGTATCACAAATCAGTAAAAACATTATGATATGACCCATCCTCTATGGGATATTGTTTTGAAAAGTTTTCCCCCCTATTAGTACTGCTGGTAGTTCAGGAGCTGAACTATACCCAGATTTTCTTATCTAGTTCTCATCATCTGTTGTTATCCATTTAAACTTTGGGTGATTAGGAGAGATGTATAGCCACAACACAACTTTGCCCAAGGCCCATAATTGTATCAAGAGAATTTCAGTCTGGGTCTGTTGCTACCTATTTCTAAAATGTCTTTATATATACTAAAAAGCAGGATCCAGAGGTTAATGGGGAGCTTTCTACTGAAGAAAAGATTACTGAGAGACATTGTCCTGGCTACATGATCATATGGAAAATAGAAGGAAATGTGTTGAGGTCCTTTCCCCAGTGCCACTCACTCCCCCTCAAAAATATATACATATACAGACAGATGGGTGGGTGAATAGATAGATGGATGGATGTACGGAAAGAGAGAGCAAGCAAGGCACTGGGTACATTCTGTACATTTTTATGATTCTGACACCTAAGTTAATGTTTCAAAACCTGTGTTCCAGAGTCCATCATAAAAAAGAAAAAAAAAGAAATGAAAGGAGGGTGGAGTTGTTATGGTCAGATAGATAAGTATATATCCACATATTCAGAGTAAATATTAAATTATCCGAGAACTCCTGGATGAATCTGTTAATCTGTCTTTTTGGTTTATGGATCTGTAGATTTGTTATATTATATATACTTAGTACATTATAATATTTCTTAAAACTTCCCCCCACAAAAATCTGTTTACGTTTATTTTAGCCTGATTTTCCCCAAAGCTATTTCACTATTAAACCCCTGCCCCCGTTTTTTTTTTTTGTATGGGATATGTTAACAGTTTTTGGTATACCATTATTCCAAAAACAGTTTGAAAAATGGTTCTCTAAGTACATCCTCTCAGCAGTTCATTAACAATGACACCTCTTGGGTTCAGCCATGTCCCCAGGTATACAAAGTACACAGTCTATTTGATGCTTTGTAAAATATACTTGAAAAGCATGATTATTTTTCTCTTCTGTTGTTCTAATCTTGGCTCAGCCTCTCCGCACACCCTCATTCTCACATATTATTTCTAAAGGTATTTTGGTAAGCTAATACACAGATTCATTGTCTCTTTTTACAACTCAAAGCATGTTATGGCTCATTATAATGTTATGGCTAGTCCAGCACTGTCAAATACAAACATATGCAAGCCACAGATTTAATTATAAATGTTCTATTAGCCACATTAAAAAAAATAAACAGGGTAAAAACTTAATATATTTTAATTCAAAATATTTTCATTTGAGTTATGTAATTAAAATTTTTTAAAATTATAATATTTTACATTCTTTTTTCATACTGTCTTCACAATCCAGTATGTATCAATTCAGATAGGTTCTCAGTAACCACAGGAGAATTATAGCTAGTGGCTACCGTAAGTGGACAGTGCAGGTATAGTCCAGATATGAAAGAAGCAAAATGAAATTAATTGATAGGAAAAGTGAGGAAGACTTTAAATTTTCCATTTGTTTTTAAAAGAAAATGTTCAGCAACATCTTGGAAGTTAGGAATAATTTTGTCCCCATTTTATCATAATAACTTAAAATTTTTACAACTAAGGTAGATGGTCCATTTAAATTTTGAATTATTTTATATCCTGAATCTTCAGATTTAAAATGTTTGAAGGAAGAAAACTTCTTTTACTCTTAGTGAAACGACTAAAATACTTCCTTATTGGGAGTTATAATATCATAATCTCTTCCTTCTAAATATTAAAGTAATTTAATATTTAATTTAATTTTAATTTTTTTGTGTATATTTTAATTTCTTTGTGTATAATTTCTGTATCTTTGTGTATATTCCCTGTGTGACAACATTCTTTTTTTTTTTAATTTATTTATTTATTTATTTATTTTTGGCTGTGTTGGGTCTTTCCTGTTTTGGCTGTGTGCGGGCTTTCTCTAGTTGCGGCGCACGGGCTTCTCATTGCGGTGGCTTCTCTTGTTGTGGAGCATGGGCTCTAGGCACACGGGCTTCAGTAGTTGTGGCTCGCAGCCTCAGTAGTTGTGGCTCGGGCTCAGTAGTTGTGGCGCACGGGCTTAATTGCTCTGCAGCATGTGGGATCTTCGCGGACCAGGGCTCAAACTCGTGTCCCCTGCATTGGCAGGCAGATTCTTAACCACTGTGCCACCAGGGAGGCCCCTGTGTGACATTATTCTTTCTTAAGTTCTAAACATTTTAGTCTTAAGGAACCACCAAGTTTCTGTTAATAACACAACAAATGTAATATTTTTCCTTTCCTTTTTAATGGGAAACAAAAGGAAAGTGGACACTTAAGTTATGCCTGTCCTAAAAATATGCTTGGAGAACGTGAACCTCCAAAGAAGAAAGAGAAAAAGAAAAAAAAGAAAATTCCTGAACCAGAAGAAGAAATGTATGTATATCCACTCTTACCAAATACATTATTATGTACCTTTTGTCTTTTTCCTATTGATTAAGTGCATTCTGATTTTTTTTTTTAATAATTTAGTGAAGAAGTAGAAGAAAGTGATGATGAAGGGGAAGATCCTGCTCTTGACAGCCTCAGTCAGGCCATAGCTTTCCAGGTACTAAATAGTTCTTTTCTAAGGCACCATGCCGTAGCTGCCTTGAGTTAACAGTTTTATATTCCTTGCTTACTTTATTGATCATCTCCTGATGGCAACCTCTGTTTTCCCCTTTGCCCCTAAACTTTAGGGGATAGGCTCTTTCTTTAAGGTCTTTAGAACAGTGTGGTGGAAAAGTGCCTATCGGTTCTTTCTAGATTTTAAGGGCCCCACAACACTTTTACTGTCTTAATCTGTTTTCATTATAGAATTGAACAGAACTATTTGATTCAAGTGAATTTAGCCCAGTGGAAAAGATTTTATTAAATCGAAGCTACTGTTTTAAAAGAAGCTTCATTTTAAAATAAGACCAAAAACATATTTCTGACCATTAAAGGTCCTAATACAAGTATACGAAACATTTTTTGAAGAAGGTTGTATAACTTCCTGATTTTATATAACCACTTATTTTGTTTTAATGTAGTTGATAAATTGTAAATGCATACATCAATTTATTTTTTCCTTTTAGTTAACTAATGTCGTACTTTATGTAACATTCCCACATCCAACAGGGATGACAAGTAGGCTTCATTTCACATGCCTGTTAATTAGTAGAACTTGTCTAAAATAATTTCGATTAACATGGTAAGACTGTGACAAAACTTGGGGGTAGGGGAAATAGCATCTTAATGGAGTAGAACTGTCTGCACGGGCTAGGAGGGTAGAGTGCGCTGGCACTTGTGATGTATGTTTTGCCATGTTTTGAATCAATGGACTATAAATAATATTAAACAGATTCCTGATTTTGTTTTCTTTGTTTTCCGAACCACATTACAGCAAGCCAAAATTGAAGAAGAACAAAAAAAATGGAAACCCAGTTCAGGGGGTCCCTCAACATCAGATGATTCAAGACGCCCAAGGATAAAGAAAAGCGCATATTTCAGTGATGAGGAGGAACTTAGTGATTAAAATTATATATATTATGTCAATATCATTAAAAAATTTTTAAATCTTGGAGTACCAAGTTCCATTGGGACTAAAGATTACTTTTAGAATTTGAACGTAAGAACACTTAGTACCAAATAGTTTTTTACTTTAAAATTGTTCATAGGAAATTGAAAAGTAATTTTAAAGTATCATGTTTATCTTGCATCAAGATTTGCTAATAATCATTAATCTTGAAAACAGTTCATTTGAATAAAAAAGAAAACTTAATACTACCATAATAATGCTATTGCCATCCCAAGAAAAAAGGTAGATAAGTAAAAAGATTTGTTTGAGAAGTTCATTATAAAAGTTTATTCATGATTGGCTTATTTGAAGACTTTTGAAATAAATTTCATCTTTAAAACAAAAACCTCTTAAAGACTGAAAAGGTTGAATGATTTATTGTTATTAATGTAAATAAAATTTTCTCAAGAGAATTTTATTTTTAAATGTAGGTGTTTTTGTCATCTTATTTCTTTTAGCTTTATCCCAATCTGGATACATTGTAATTACCCATAAAATTTAAAGTAAAGTAGCTCTCAAAGGCTTGTAACCGAAGAGCAGTAATTTGTCCTTTGGCACAAAGTTCCATTCCCCAAAAACAGCCAGCTTCTATATTTGTGTCTTTTCACGTGTACATACATCTTGCTAAATAAAATACATATATTTCTGCCACTTAATCCATAAAAGGATGAAGGAAGACTTTTCAATCTCCTATACTCCCCTCTGCCCTCCTCCACCTTCCCAACATGGCTATTTTTAAATTTTTGGTTAAATCCATATTTTATTGTTTTTATTTTAGGACCGTCGAAATACTGTTCACTTCAGAGCTAATGAGTGTGCTATGGTTACATTTTTCCTAGAGTTAATAATTGCCTTATTTTTTTCATGTATTATATTTCTTTGTTTTTATGACTGAAGCTTCCCATACCTTTTGCAGATGGTTATATGGGAATGGGATTATGGAGCCATTAATTTTCTACTTTCTCTATTTCTGTACTATTGAATTCTTTTTAAAAGAACATCTATTTATTAGTTTCTTAATTACTAAAAGCAATAAAAATATTTCCACCTTGAAAACTATAAAGGCATTGAAAGTGTTAACCCCTCACCAGCAAAATATCTTCTAGATCTCAGTGAGGAAACCAGACAAAAAGACTGAATGCTGGACTGTATTTTCTGTTTCATCCATTAATTCATCAAATTTAAAGCAAAGCAAAAAATTGGGAAAAAACATGCCACAAAATACAGAAAAGTTTATATGAATACCTTAAAACAGAATAGAAAATGAGCTAGTGACATAAACAGTATATAGAAAATTTTAAATAGTAAATGAAAATATTTTAACAAAGATTCTATTCAACTGTAGTTGAATAGATGTTAGTTTTTTTTTACCTAATTAAAAAAAATTAGTGGTGATGAAGATGTCATAAGAATACATGTATTATATACTGGCTAATTTCTGAAGGGTAATTTAACAAGTATCAACTATTAAGTATGTTCTATTGTTTGAACTAGAAATAACATTCTTTTTTATCCTAGGGTTCTAGTCAGAAATACAAATATTTATGTACAAAGGTATATATTGTTATTTAAAATTAAAAACACAAATAGTTAAATATCAACAAAAGATAAAGCATGATACATACAAAATGATTATTAGAAAGCATTAAAATGTTTCAGAGAATTTCTAATGGGATGGAAAAACATTCTGGATTTAATGGCAAGTGCAGAATACCTGCTGTGTATGGATACATGCATATGGATGGGAAAAGTCAACAACTAAGGTAGTAATGGCATAGTAAAGACTATAGTCTTGACAGACATACCTAGGTTTCTGTGGCCATGTTTCCACTTAGAGTTGATGGCCTGGGGCCATTTACTTAACCTGAGTTCTTTGAAAAATAAAAAGGTTCAAACAACGCCAAAGGACAAATATTGTATAATTCGACTTATACGAGGTACCTACAATAGGTAAATTGATAGAGACAGAGTAGAATCGAGGTTACCAGGGACTGGGAGGAAGGGGGAAGGGGGTGTTATTGTTTAATGGGTACAGAATTTTTGTTGGGGATGATGAAAATGTTTTAGGTGTAGACAGTGGTGGTTACACAGCGTTGTGAATGTACTTAATACCACTGAATTGTATACTTAAAAACGGTTAAAATGGTAAATTTTATGTATATTTTACCACACAAACAAATATACAAACATAGCTGGTTAAAATTTTTGTGTAAAGAGCAATTAAGCCACCAAGACCCTCCCTGCCACCCCCCAGTCATGCTGAACCATGATACCTGCAGTCTCCTTCCCCTGCCAGTGTCCAAAACACTCTCAGATAAGTTCATTTCACCTCGAGCAGGGGATTGGATGGGGCGGGGGGGAGTCGTTCCTTCCCAGGAGAAAAGACATAGACACTGGAAATTTGGGCCCTAAAAAGAGGTCAGTACAACAATAAAGTCCCTCAAGTTGATATACCCAAGGTGGTGGTGGTGGTATATGCTTCTGATCAGCTTTTAAGTGCTCCACGTTCAAATAATGAACAGACATATCAGCATCAACAAGTGTTTGAGGAAGTCCTCAAACAGTAGAAATCCACATGACTAGACCAAAGAAAGGAGCTTAGAGGAGCTGAGGAATTCTGGCTTTAAAAATCTATCTGGGGCTTCCCTGGTGGCGCAGTGGTTGAGAGTCCGCCTGCCGATGCAGGGCACACGGGTTCGTGCCCCGGTCCGGGAAGATCCCACATGCCGCAGAGCGGCTAGGCCCGTGAGCCATGGCCGCTGAGCCTGCGCGTCCGGAGCCTGCGCTTCGCAATGGGAGAGGCCACAACATTGAGAGGCCCGCGTACCGCAAAAAAAAAAAAAAAAAAAATCTATCTGACTCCCTGGGTTTCTGGGAAAAGGACTGTGGATCTGTATTAAACTGGATGATTTCTAACGTAAAAGCATCTATCAATCAGAGAATGCCCATCCTACCAGATATAAGATATGTTTTCTTTCCCTCTGCAATCATTTATTTACTCATTTGTTATTTTGGGTGGTTTTTTTTTTTGATTAGGTGCCTATTCTGGAACTGCTGGTTATAATTTTCAGATTATCACAAAAAACAGATGGCCACATATAATAGGACATATTTATATTATAAGTATTAACTGTTAATTCATTTCTTTGTTTTATATTCCATAAGTGTGTGTAATTTGTGGTACACAACAGTGATCACGAAATATTTAGGCATTAATACGTGTAAATAGTAAAAGAGAAGTACTTGAAAGCTTTCCATAGAATATACCAGAGCTAGATCAGTAATTCAGACAATTGTTTATAGAGTGAAGCATGATTTTAAACGGGGAGGTAAAGGATCACTGGATCACATAACTGAGACTTTTAGCTTCAGAAATGGATGAAGGGGTTAAAAATGTAATTAGAAATCTGTTTTTCTTTGTCTCTTAACCAATGCTTTCCTCTGTACTACCTTTGTTTTCCCACAAACTTTCTTCATGAGGTAGCAGAGATGACCACCAGTATCTCTAAAGCTAGGAATCCGAAGAATGAGAACTCGTCTCCCCCAACGGTTCCAGCAAAACTCCCAAGAAAAGCCCTGATGTGCCAGGCCTGTGTCCCAGTCCCCATTCCGGAAGATGAGGAGTAGGTCAGTCCGACCCAACTCACATGGATGTTCCCACGCAATGTGGTATTTATTTTCAGTTTGGAATCAATGTGGAAGTTCCTTATCTTGTCAAGCCTATTAGGGTCTCCCTTCATCATTGTCAAAGACAGAATACTGAGGCAGCTGAGCAGGATGCACAGAGAAAACAGATGCACAGAACACTCTATGACATAAATCACAGCAAGATCCTTTTTGACCCACCTCCTAGAGAAATGGAAATAAAAACAAAAATAAACAAATGGGACCTAATGAAACTTACAAGCTTTTGCACAGCAAAGGATACCATAAACAAGACCAAAAGACAACCCTCAGAATGGGAGAAAATAGTTGCAAATGAAGCACCTGACAAAGGATTAATCTCCAAAATTTACAAGCAACTCATGCAGCTCAATAACAAAAAAACAACTCAATCCAAAAATGGGCAGAAGACCTAAATAGACATTTCTCCAAAGAAGATATACAGATTGCCAACAAACACATGAAAGAATGCTCAACATCATTAATCATTAGAGAAATGCAAATCAAAACTACAGTGAGATATCATCTCAAACC
>NC_041219.1:95960763-95993467 GCF_002837175.3 Physeter macrocephalus
GGGAGGGAGATGCAAGAGGGAAGAGATATGGGAACATATGTATATGTATAACTGATTCACTTTGTTGTAAAGCAGAAACCAACACACCATTGTAAAGCAATTATACTCCAATAAAGATGTTAAAAAAAAAAAAAAACAGAGATGCAGCACCAAACAAAAAGAAGCTATTGCCCATAGTTAGCAATGTTCACAGATAACTTGCAAAACATGGAAGGAGGGTAAAGGCTCTTTGGAAAGCAGTTTGATAAGCACTGTCACTTAAAGTAACAACGTAAGCAACTGCAGTCAGAGAGCAAACCCAAGACAACAGGATGGGTTTAGCCATTGTCAATTATTTTTAAAATTCCTTTTATAAGATCCAAATTTTCAGAATCCTTAGGTACTGTTGCAGATAGAACCAATTAATAATTTTAGTTAAGCTCTGGTACCTAGAATAAGCAGACCAGAAATGCAACACCTTTTATAGAATGTGGTCTTTTAAGCTGATTCCTTTCTGGGATTGTTGCATTTTTTATCACTACATCTTTCCAAATACATGGCTTTTTTTTTTTCCTCTGATTGTATTTTTCTTTTCCATCATGGTTTATTACAGGATGTTGAATATAGTTCCCTGTGCTATACAATAGGACCTTGTTGTTTATCCATTCTATATATAATAGTTTGTTTGCATGTGCTAGTCCCAAACTACCAATCCAACCCTCTCCCACACCCCTCCCCCTTGGCAATCACAAGTCTGTTCTCTATGTCTGTGAGTCTGTTTCTGTTTCAGAGATAAGTTCATTTGTGTCATATTTTAGATTCCACATATAAGTGATATCTTTCTGACTTACTTCACTTAGTATAATAATCTCTAGGTCTATCCATCCATGCTGCTATAAATGGCATTATTTCATTCTTTCTTATGGCTGAGTAACATTCCATTGTATATATGTACCACATCTTTATCCATTCTTCTGTCAATGGACATTCAGGTTGTTTCCACATGTTGGCTATTGTAAATATTGCTGCTATGAACATTGGGGTGCATGTATCTTTTCGAATTATAGTTTTGTCTGGATATATGCCCAACAGTGGGATTTCAGGATCATATGACAACTCTACTTTTAGTTTTTTCAGGAACCTCCATACTGTTCTCCATAGTGGCTGCACCGATTTACATCCCACCAACAGTGTAGGAGGGTTCCCTTTTCTCCACACCCTCTCCAGCACCAAATGCATGGCTCTGTGTGAAACACATAACCTTTTATAAGGAGATGGTATAATTTGGTGAGATTTATTCCAGGATGGAAAGATGATTCAACAGCCACAAATCAAAACACCACATAAAACAAAGGATAAAAATCATATGATCATCTCAATAGATGCAGAAAAAGCACCTGACAAAATTTGGTATCCAGTTATGATAAAAACTCTCAACAAAGTTGGTATAAAGAGAATATACCTCAACATAATAAAGGCTACATGTGACAAACACACAACTAACATAACTCAATGGTAAAAAGCTGAAAACTTTACCTCTAAGATCAGGAACAAAACAGGGATGCCCATTATCACCACTTTTATTCAACATCATATTGGAATTCCTAGCCACGGCAGACAAGAGAAAGAAATAAAAGAAACCCAAATTGGAAAGGAAAAAGTAAAACTCACTATAGGCTGATGACATGATAGTATACATAGACATCCCTAAGCAGTTGACCAAAAAATTATTAGGATAAATGAATTCAGTAAAGGTGCAGGATACAAAATCAATATACAGAAATTTGTTGCATTTCTATATACTAATAATGAACTATGAGAAAGAGAAATTAAGAAAACAATCCATTTATAATTGCATCAAAAAGAATAAAATACATAGGAATAAAATAACCAAGGAGGTGAAAGACCTGTACTTTGAAAACTATACAACACTGAAGAAAGAAATTGAAGACAACACAAATAAATGGAAGGATATAACATGCTCATGGACTGGAAGAATTAATACTGTTTAAATGTCCACTCTTCCCAAAGCATCTACAGATTCAATGCAAACCCCATCAAAATATCAAAGGCATTTTTCACAGAACTGGAACAAATGGCCCTAAAATTTGTATGGAAACCAAAAGACCCAAATAGCCCGAGCAATTTTAAGAAAAAAGAACAAAACTGAGGTATCATGCTCCCTGATTTCAAATGATACCACAAAGCTACAGTAGTCAAAAGTGTATGGTACTGGCATAAAAACATATACATAGGTAAATGGAACAGAATAGAGAGCCCAGAAATAAACCTATGCTTATGTGGTCAATTAATTCAGAACAAAGGAGCCAAGAATATACAGTGGGGAAAAGACAGACTCTTCAATAACTGGTGTTGGGAAAACTGGACCACTTTCTTACACCACATATAAAAATAAATTCAAGGACTTCCCTGGTGGTGTAGTGGTTAAGAATCCGCCTGCCAATGCAGGGGACACAAGTTGGATCCCTGGTCCTGGAAGATCCCACGTGCCACAGAGCAACTAAGCCCGTGCGCCACAACTACTGAAGCCCATGCGCCTAGAGCCCATGCTCCGCAACAAGAGAAGCCACCTCAATGAGAAGCCCGTGCGCTGCAACAAAGAGTAGCCCCCGCTTGCTGCAACTAGAGGAAGCCCACGCACAGCAACGAAGACCCAACACAGCCAAAAAAAAAAAAAAATTCAAAATGGATTAAAGACTTAAATGTAGATCTGAAACCATAAAACTCCTAGAAGAAAACACAGGCAGTATGCTCTTTGACATCAGTCTTAGCAATATTTCTTTGGATATGTCTCCTCAGGCAAGGGAAACAAAAGCAAAAATAAACAAATGGGACTACATCAAACTAAAAAGCTTTTGCACAGCACATAAAACAATCAACAAAGCAAAAGGCAACCTACTCAATGAAAGAAGATATTTGCAAATGATATATCCAATAAGGGGTTAATATCCAAAATATATGCCTTCATATATTTTAATGTTTAAATATGTTTTCAATTTAAATAAAAATCATTTGAATTTCAAGCATCACAGGACAGTGCCTTCATTTGGACCATGATGGTTGCAAGTATCCTAGAGAATTCACAATTCAAGCAACTCTTTCATGTAAATGTGCTTATTGTTTCAGTCTAGAGCAGGTTGATATGACTTTAGATAAATGTGATAGCGATAAAAAGTATTCCGAATACAGCAGGTGACACAGTATTTTGGGGGATTCATTTGCCAAACTTATTTTGGTATTCTGACTTGAACTCAAGAAATGGAAAGGTGAGAGTAGAACAAATGTATACTATTTTGTCATTTTTGTTAGCAGAAAGTAACACTTTACAGAAGCTTAATGTACCCAAAGTTCTGTGGGCTTTGTAAGACTAGCGTCATTATAGGGCAGTGTTTCTTTAGCCTAGGGAGCCTTGTACAGGAGTCTTGGAAGTTTTAGTAGATCTGTGATACATCCCAAGGAGTAGGTTTCTGCAAAAATAATTTCCCTAGTGTAAGTAGCCTTTTTGGGGGGACTCATTCCCTTAAAGGATGAAGATGGCTTACATTCCATGGATGTTGAATTCAACCAAGAAAGTGAAAAGGTCCAGCAGTAATTGTGCTACAAGGTCACAAACTGGCATGCTGAATATTGAGAATTCCTTTATTGTAGTCCTTTTTTCTGGTGTATTTTGTGTTTGGTGGATTAAACGACAGGTTTCTGTGTTGTACCTGCAGTGATATATATATAACCCATGTGTCGAAAAAGAAATCAAGGGAATTAAAAAACATTTTGACCTGAACAATAATTTAATAAATCATCTCAAAATTTATGGGATATAACTAAACTGTGCTTTAGATGCAAATTTACAGATTTAAATGCCTACATTAGAAAAGATGAAAGGTATCAAATAACAACCTATGCTTCCACCTTAAGAAACCAGAAAAATAAGAGCAAACTGAACCCAAAGCAAGTAGAGGAAAAGTAATAATAAAGGTCAGAGTGAAAGTCAATGAAATAGAAAACAGAAAGAGAGCAGGAAAAAAACATCAATGAAACAAACACTGGTTCTTTGAAAAGATCAGCAACACTGAGGAACCTTTAGACATACAGACCAAGGCAGAGACAGAGACAGAGAGAGAGGGAGAGAGGGAAGGAGGGAGGGATGGGGAGAGAAAGAGGCAGAGAGAATATGAGAGAGAATATACAAATTACCAAAATCAGGAATGAAAGAGAGAGACCTCTTTTAGGTTTCTACTGACCTTAAAGAGACCAAAAGGATTGAAGGATTGTTAGGAAATACTGTGAACAACTTTGTGTCAACAAATTAGACAAATTAGATGAAATAGACAAATTCCTTGAAAGACACAAATTAGCAAAACTAACTGAAGAAGAAATAGAATATATGAATAGGTATTCATTTTCTATTGCTGCTGTAATAAATTACCTCAAATTTAGTGGCTTAAAAACCCACAGATTTATTATCTTACATTTATAGGTTAGAAGTTCAACTCCCTGAGGAAAGATTATAAGTCTCACTGGGCTAAAATCCAAGTAACAGTAGAACTACATTCCCTTCTGGAGGCTCTAGGGGACGATCTGTTTCCTTGAATTTTCCAGCTTCTAGAGGACACCTAGACACATTGCTTGGCTCATGGACAACTTTCTCTATCTTCAAAGCAAGCAATGGCAGGTGTGCTTTGCATATCATATCATTCTGACTCTTCTCCCTTTCTCTTTCACTTTTAAAAACCCTCGTCATTACATTGGGCCCAACTGAATAAGCCAGTCTATTCTCTCCATCTCAAAGTCTTTAAATTAATCACATTTGCAAAGTCTCTTTTGCCATGTAAAGTAATATATTCACAGGCTCAGGGGATTAAGACATGGGTATCTTTGGGAGATCCTGTAATAAGAAACTGAAGTACAGTTTAAAAATGTTCCCACAGGGCTTCCCTGGTGGCGCAGTGGTTGAGAGTCCGCCTGCCGATTCAGGGGACACGGGTTCGTGCCCTGGTCCGGGAGGATCCCACATGCCGCGGAGCGGCTGGGCCCGTGAGCCGTGGCCGCTGAGCCTGCGCGTCCGGAGCCCGTGCTCCGCAGCGGGAGAGGACACGACAGTGAGAGGCCCGCGTACCGCAAAAAAAAAAAAAAAAAAAATGTTCCCACAAAGAAAATCCAAGGCTCAGATTGCTTCACTGGTAAATTCTTCCAAATGTTTAACAAAGAAATAATACCAATCCTTCACAAATCCTTCCAGAAAATGGAGGATGAGGGAACACTTCTAAACTCATTCTATAAGGTTAGTATTACTCTAATATCAAAGCCAGACAAAAACATCATAAAAAAAGAAAACTGACCAGCATCGCTTATGAATATAGGCACAAAAATCTTCAATAAAATACTAGCAAACCAAGTCCAATAGCATACAAAAAAAGATTATACACCATGACCAAATATTCCAGTGTGCAAGGTTAGTTTAACATGCAAAAATCAATTAATATAATACAACATTTTAATAGGGCAAAAACATAAGATTATCTTCATACATTCAGAAAAATGTTTAATTTAACCATATCCAACACCCATGTATGATAAAATCTCTCAGCAAACTTGGAACTTAGAATAGAGGTAACTTTCTCAGCCTGATAAAGGCCATCTACAAAAACCCTACAACTAGCATATACTTAATGGAGAAATGCTGAAGGCTTTCCCTGTAATATTGGGAATAAGGCAAAGATCTCTGCTCTCACCTCTCCAGTGTTGTAGTAGATATTCCAGCCAGTACAATTTGGCAAGAAAAAGAAATTAAGTCTCCAGATTGGAAAGAAAGAAAGAAAATTAGCTTTATTTGCAGACAATATAATCTTATATGTAGAAAATCCTAAGAAATTCACCAAAAAATTAAATTAACCAAAACTAAAAAAAATAAGTTCAGCAAAATCACATAATTCAAGACCAATAGACAATAATCAGCTTCATTCCTCTAGCAACAAACAATATGAAAATGAAAAGAAGAAAACAATTCTATTCACAAAATAATCAGAAAGAACAAAATGCTTAGGAATAAATTTAACAAAAAAGTGTAAGACTTTGTACACTGAAAAATACAAAACCTTGCTGAGAGAAATTTTTTAAAGATTTGAATAAGTAGGAAGATATTTCATGTTCATAGACTGGAAGATTCAATATTATTAAGATGGTAATGCTTCCTAAGTTAACGCATAAGTTCAATGCTATCCCTATAAAATGCCAGCAAGCTTATTTTTATGAAATTGTCAAGCTGATTCTACAATGTATATAGAGATATAAAGAACCTAGAATAGCCAAACAACCTTGAAAAGAAGATCAAAATTAGAGGGCTTATACTACCTGATTTCAATACATAAATCTACAACAATTAAGAGAGTGTGGCATAAGGATAAGCATATGGAAAAAATGAAACAGAATTTTGAGTCTGGAAATAAACCCTTACACTCATGTTCAGTTGATCTTTGACAAAGATCCCATGGCAATCTAATAGGGAAAGGATAGCCTTTTCCACATATATTGCTGGGAAAATTGGATATCCACATACAAAGTCATTAATTTAGACACTTACCCCACACCATAAAAGTTACAGGAACTTAGTAAACACCTTGAACTCAAGAAAGGCCAGGCCTTATGAATAAAGATCAAGTTTCTAGAGAGGAATAGGCTCTAGGACAAAACCTAAACAGATTCATACTAAAAAAACCTACAACCAAGACTCTAGAAGATCAGGATGATTCTCCAATAATATAATTGCCTGCTAGAACAAAAATCAACACTCTTCAGAGGAAGATATTAGAATTCAGAGTCTCGTCATCTTATTATCCACCATGTCAGCATATGATAAAAAAATTACTAGACACGTGAAGAAATAAATTGCCTACACTAGTATTTTTTTTTTTTTTTTCGGTATGCGGGCCTCTCACTGTTGTGGCCTCTCCCGTTGCGGAGCGCAGGCTCCGGACGTGCAGGCTCAGCGGCCATGGCTCATGGGCCCAGCCGCTCCGGGGCACGTGGGATCCTCGCGGACCGGGGCACGAACCCGCGTCCCCTGCATCGGCAGGCGGACTCTCAACCACTGCGCCACCAGGGAAGCCCTACACTAGTATTTTTTATTACTGAATTTGACTCAGAGAAGGGTGAACAAAATTTCTAAGGTTAATCACTAACCCTTTGTCTTCTTTCTTACCAAAACAGGCCAATATTAATTTTTAAATGTTTACGGTAAAAAGCAGAACACTCAAGAATGAACTCCTTAAACAAGTTGCCTGAATAAAAAGTATTATTCAGATTTCATGGAGTCTGATATTGTTTGGCTCTGGATTCACTTACCAAAATTGATGCTATGGAAATTTTCACTTTTATTTAAACTGGAAAGAACAGATAGGAAATTATGTAATTAATAATTTTGATAAAGCAATTATAACTGATGGCAGTGTTTTCAAGAAGCTGTCAGAGGATAGCTGTTACCTATTAACACTGCCTTGATTTCTGGAAACTCAAAAAGGTCTAAATTAACATAAGACTGTTAACAATGACCATAGAATTTTCTAATAGTAAAATTTAAAAGCCTTTCCATTGTTAAATCCTGCAAAGTTTCAGGGTGGAAGTGGGGAAACCATTATTATATCAGTGTGACTGTATATAACCCAGAAAATCCATTATGTTTCATTTTGACTTATTAATTTGACATAACATGAATAAAACTATCTTTTCCCTTTTTCTACATAATGAGTGTACTTTCCTAGGAACTGAATAGTTTCCTGCCACCACCTGGTCACCACCTCTTTAGTTACTTTACTCACACTTAACACTGTATGATACCACCTCAAATAGAATCAATTAGTTAAATAAATTTGGTTCATAACCCAACCTCTCTCTCATTCCCCAAGGAAGAAAGGGGAAAATGCTACGCTAAATGCCGTTGATAGTGCCAAATAATTCAAGGTACATAGGCAGAAGTGTGGTCAGGGTATATTTGGAATAGAATGATCACAATTCTGTATTCAGGTCACAATTATAAGAAAAAGTCTGCATTCAAAGTTCCTACATGGAGAAAAGATAAAATCAGAAGCAAAATATTTACTTCATAGGCAGAAGCTGAGGTTTGGGATTCAAGCCAACTGCAAGGAAACAGTTCATAACCAGGCAGGAAACTTCTCTGGAAACAAAGCAGAGAAATGAGGTCACACAGTAGTGTAAGCCTGGACTAACTGCCCACTGCTCTTTCAGTGATGTAATGGATTGAACAGATCAATCCCAACAAGTGTAGATTACTCCTTAGAGCAAAATATGTTTCAGGAGGTTACAGTTGATGTGTCTTTATGTAATTTTAAAAGAAGTGGTGAGCAGACATAGAAAATAAACTTATGGTTATCAAAGGAGAAGGCAGCGGGAGGGATAAATTAGAAAGTTGGGAGTAACGTATACACACTACTATATAAAAATAGATAACCAGCAGAACTGTTTAGTATAGGAAACTCTACTCAGTATTTTGTAATAACCTATAAGGAAAAAGAATTTGAAAAAGAACATATATATATGTATGTATATGTGTATATATATATATATACATACATATATATATCTGAATTGCTGTGCTGTACATCTGAAACTAACATGATATTGAAAATCAACTATACTTCAATTTAAAAAAAAGTGATGAGGATCCTTTAAAAAGATTTTTATATCTAATTCTCTTCATCTCTAATAATACTGAAAATAAGAATTCAAATGTTTCTTCTAAATTGTGATTTTCTATAAATTTTTTTACCAGGTGACTATAACATGATTCAGAAAACACACACACACAGAACAAACATATGACCCAGCAATTCCACTCCTGGGCCCCTTTAGGGCCTCCTATAGGCAGAGCTGATACAGCTAACAAAGAAATGTGATTTCCAGAGTCACAGAACCAGCATCACAAAGGGGGATTCAAGCTCAGAGACAGTAGCTTAATAACCAGCACACTTTCTAATCCTTATATCTTTTACTTCTTTTTCTTGCCTTACTGCCCTAGGGCCTCCACTACAACACTGAATTGAACTGGTTACAGCAGACATCCTTGTCTTATTCCTGACATCAAAAGAAAAGCTGTCACAATTTCACCATTAAATATGATGCATACTGTCACTTATTGGTAGATTAAGAAAATTCCCTTCTATTCCTAGGTTTCTAAGAAATGTTAAATTTTATCAGCTAATGGATATTGAACTGTATCAAATGCTATTTTTCAGCATCTATTGAAAGGGTCTTATCATTTTTATTTTATTCTGATAATGTGTGAATCACGTCACATTCCTTGAATAAATCCCACTTGGTCATGATGTATGTTTATGGACTGAGCATTTATGTCCCCTCAAAATTCATATGTTAAAGCCCTAACCCCTGGTGTAGCTCTGTTTGGGAATGGGACCTTTGAGGAAGTAATTAAGGTTAAGTGAGGTTATAAAGTGGGGCCCTGATCCCATAGAACAAGTGTCTTTATAAGGAAAGACTTCAGAGATCTCCTGCTCTCTCTTCATGGGCACTCAGAGAAAAGACCTATGAGGACAAAGTGGCCATCTCCAAGCCAGGAAGACCGCTCTCACCAGAAACCCAACCAGCCAGAACCTTGATCTTGGACTTGCCACCCTCCAAAACCGTGAGGAAATAAATTCCTGTTGTTTAAGCCATGTATTCTCTGGTATTTTATTACAGCAGTCTGAGCAGACTAATATGATACATTATGTTATTTATATCTTGCTGGATTTGGTGTGAGAATATTTTGTTTAGAATTTCTTCATCTATACTCTGAGGGGCTTTCCTTCTCATGATATTCTTCTAAGTTTCATTTCTCTTTATATCCCTGTTGAGTTTTGATATCAAGATCATGTTTGCCTCGTATCCTCTAGCTGAGATGTTTTACACTGGCATTTCTTTCTTAAATGTTCCATGAAAATATGCAGGGGAGCTATCTGGGCTTGCAGGTTTCTTTGTGGCAATTAATCATAGACTCAATTTGCTTAATGGCTATAAGAATATTTTGATTTTCTAGTTTTCTTGTATCATATTAGATAAGCTGTATTTTTCTACGAATTTGACCATTATTTCCTGAAATTTCAAATGTATTAGTATAAAGTTGCTTACAAGAGCTTCTATTAACTTTTAAAATAGCTTAGAACAAATAGTTATGTGTGCCTTCTCTCCTTTTTGATTTATGCATTACCAGAGGTTTACCAATTTAATTTTAGCTTTGTTGATTTAGTTTTCCACTGTTTGTTTTTTAAATTAATTTCTATTCTTATTGTCATTATTTCTTATTTTGACCTTTTGAAGTTTATTTTGTTGTACTTTTTCTAACTTCCTGAATGTTTAGATCATTGATATTCAACCTTTTTCATTTCCTAACATATACATATTTAGCCTAGAAATTAACCTCTAAGTACTATTTAGCTGCATCACACAAGTTTTAATAAGCTGTATTTTTATTATCACTCAGTTCAAAATACTATCGAATTTCCATTGTGAGTTCTCCTTTGAAACATGAGTTATTTGGTAACGTACTTATAAATTTCTACAATGTATGAATATTTTCTACTTCTATAATAAAATTCAAGTTTAACTTCATTTTGATCAGAAAACACACTGTATATAATTTCAATCCTTTGAAATGTGTTTATATTGTACAACAAATGGTCAATTTTTATTAACATTCTTTTTCTTTTTGAAAAAACATGGATTCTGCAGTTGCTGCATGCAATAAAATTGTTAATTATATTGTTCAAAGCTAGGACCTGATCTTCTTTTCCATTTGTTCTGAGAGGAATGTTAAAACTTCCCACTATAATTTTCAATTTATCTATTTATTCTTGTAGTTTTGTCCATATTTGCTTTTGATGGGGGGAGCTGTTACTAGTCACCATAGGAATTTAGAATTTTTCTATACTTCCCTCTGAATTAAACCTTTTATCATTATGCAGTACTCTTCTTTATCTCTGGTAATTACTTTTGCCTTAATAGCTATGTCAGCTTCCCTTTGTCCAGTTATTTTACAGTATATACTTTTTCCTTTTTTTTACTTTCAATCTTTTTTCCATGCTAAATTTCTATTTCAATGTTATGCAACTGCATAAGAATAAATATTTGTTCAATATTTACTTTCAATCTTAATGTATTCTTACATTTTAGCAAAATATATTTGGGTATTTTTTTAGTTGAATCTGAAATTTTCTGTCTTTTAATGAGAGAACTTAGTCTATGTATCAGTCTAGGTCCACTCAGCTGAGAGAAACTGTATGGTAATTTGAAGGGGAAATGTAATATAAAGAATAATGAACTATTACAGGCGGTTGGATAATGAAGGATTAGCTAGTAAAAAGCAGAGAATTCTAATAAATATAGCAGATACAAGGAAAAGCCACTACTCTAGGGCTGAGACAGAGTGTCCAAGGAAAATTACACCTCCCTCCCCCACCATCTCAGGACTGATCATAGCTAGGCTCACTGGATGGCAGAGAACTCTCTCTGGTGCCATGTGGGTGGAACTTTCTGGAAGTCTACCCTCTGGAACTTACCAGAAATCCTCACTCCAAGACGCTGGGGAAAGCTGTTCATGGGGAAGCATCTCAAAACGCCACCCAATAAATGGAAAGGTGCTGGCCACTGGTGCAGCTGTCACCATGCATGCAGGAACTTTGTGCTGGAGAAAGGACAAGGGCTTGAGGCTGGGGAAGCCATGTGCACTGCAGGAGCTGGCTGCTGGAAAGCTGCGCATGCTGCCAGAGCCTGGAGTGAGCACAGTGGCACCAGGATGTAAAAACCCTTTCTCTCTGTAATGTCTCTCCAGCGCCCTCTACTGACAAAGCCTCAGTGCCATCTGGCAAAGGAAAAATATTCAAAAGGCCCAGAACCATTTCCACAGAACAGAAAAAATGGTGAATTTGGAGCTGCGGCAATAAATTGAAAAACAACACGCAGTCCATTTATACTTTAATGTTATTACTTATATATCTGAGTTTAAATCTACCATCTCACAGTGTGCTTGGTATTTGTTCACCTGTTTTATGTTCCTCTTTGTCCCCTTTCTAGCTTTTCTTTTCTTTTTGGTTAAGTACTTCTATTATTCTATTTCACCTTTATTTTGCTACTGTTTTAGAGGTAATTCTGATTACAAAACATGTCATTTTACATAACAGTTTTTAACAGCTTTATTGAGGTAAATTACATACCATAAAATTCACTCATTTTAAGTGTACAATTAAATTTTTTAGTAATTTTACAGAGTTGTGAAATCATCACCACAGTTTAATTTTAGGACATTTCTGTTGCCCCCAAAAGAAAACTTGTGGCCAATTTGCAGTTTCTAATTCTAGGCAACCACTGATCTTTTTATCTCTATAGTTTTGCCTTTTCTAGAAATTTCATATAAATAGGAGCATACAAAATGTAGTCTTTGTGTCTGGCTTCTTTCACTTAGCATAACATTCTGGAGTTTCATTCATGTTGTAATATGTATCATTACTTCATTTCTTTTCATTGCCTAACAGTAGTCTGCTTTATGTTTGCACTACATTGTGTTCATTCATTCACCAGTTAATGGACATTTGAATTATTTCCACTTTTTGGCTATTATGGATAATGTTTCTATGACCATTTGTGTACAAGTCTTTACATGGACATATATTTTCATTTTGAGAGGGTAAATACCTAAGAGAAGAATTGTTTGGGTTATGTGGTAAATTTATTTTTAACATTTTAAGAAACTACCAAAATATTTTCCAAAGTGACTGTACCATTTTACATTCCTGCTAACAACATATGAGGGTTCCAGTTTCTCTACATCCTCACCAGCATCTGTTATTGTCTTTTTTTTATTAGAGTCATTTTTGTGGGTGTGAAGTGTCATCTCATTATAATTTTAATTTGCATTTTCCTAATAACTAATGATATTGAGCATCTCTTCATGTACTTATTGGCCATTCATATATTCATTTTGCTGAAATGTCTATTGAAATCTTTTCCCCATTATTTGTCTTATCATTGAGTTGTAAGGGCTTTTTATATATCATGGATACAAGTCCCTTATCAGATATATGATTTACAAATAGTTTCCAATCTGTGGATTGTCTTTTCACTTTCATATTATGTTTTCTGAAGGACAAAAGTTTTTAATTTTAATAAAGTCCAATTTATCAGTTTTTTCCTTCCATTGCTTGTGATTTTCATGTTCTTTCTAAGAAATCTTTGCCTAATCCAAGACCATGAAGATTTACTCCTATGTTTTCTGTTAGGATTTTCATAATCCTAGGTCTTACATTTATGTCTATGATCCATTTTGAGTTTATTTTTGTGTATGGTATGAGGCAAGGGTCTAAATTCATCATTTTGCATGTAGATATCTAATTATTCCAGCACTATTTGTTGAAAAAAAATCATCCTTTCCCTCACCAAATTGTCCTGGCACCTTTATTGAAAATCGACATAATAAATATGAGGGTTTATATCTGGACTCAAAAATATATTCATGACTTGTCAAATTCTAATGATAATTAGTACTTTACTTTTCCTCTGGTGCACTTTTATTCTACTTAACCTCCTCTATTGGTTTATATGCTAGTGTTATCATGTTTCAATTTCTATATATTTTGAACCCCCCCCAAAAAATCCTAGTATTATTATTTGATACAGTCCCTGTTTACTCAGATTTACCCATAGCTTTACCATTTTTGTGTTCTTCATTCCTTCTTGCATCTGGAAACTTTTACCTAGGACCATTCTAATTTTTTAACCTAGAGAACTCCCATTAGTATTTCCTTTAATACAAGTGTGCTGACGATGGATTATCTTAGTTTTTATTTGTGTGAAACATTCCTGAGGAATATTTTCACTCGGTACAGAATTTTAGGTTGGTAGTTGTTTTCTTTCAAGCTCATTGAAAAGTGTGTTCCATTATCTTCTGGCTTCCATTGTCTTTTTAAAAATATATTTTATTGGAACTTCCCTGGCAGTCCAGTGGTTAAGTCTCCATGCTTCCACTGCAGGAGGCATGGGTTCAATTCCTGGTCAGGGAACTACAATCCCACATGCCACACAGCACGGCCAAAAAATAATAATAATAAATAAATAAATATATATATATATATATATATATATATATATATATATATATGATTATTACCTTTGGGATTTTTATTCTGAATATTCTCTTCCAGGTCTATCATCCAGATCACTAATTACTTCTTAAACTTTGTCAAAAATTCTGTGAAATCAACATGTTGCAGTCTTAATTTTGTTCATAATGATTTTTATTTCTAGAATTTTTTTTCAAATTTGCAGTTGTTTAAGGAGAGCCACAAATTCTTCGTTACACTTCTTATTGAGACATTAAGTCCAGCTCCTCTCTCTGAATCTGAGCTGACTTTAGTGATTTGCTTGGCCAATAGAATGCATTGGAAGTGATGTTCTGGGACTTCCAAGGTTAAATCATAAGAATTTCTGCAACTTTGACCTGAAATGCTTGTTCTGGGGACACTTAGTGCTCAAGATGCTCCCTTTGGGAGCCCAGCCATCATGTTAAACAAGCCAAATGGAGAATGTATTGCCACTCGACAGAAGTTCTAGCTGAGCTCCCAGCAGACAACAAGCATCAACTTGTCTGCTAATATCCATGCAAACAAGTTGTCTCGGCTATCCAACCTGTTTAAATTGTCCAATAACTGTAGCCCCAAAATAGAATTCCTAAGTTTACAGTTGGACACGGGAACAGACTAGGATCAGCACTAGATTAGCCTCAGTGCTTCTCTTTCACTTTTCTTTTTCATGCCATCCTTCTCCCCCCTTTTTCTAATTAATTTTCAGAGTTTTTGAAACTCCATTTTTCTATTCCTTTTACTGCCACTCTTATTCTTCTTTCTCTGGACATGAAAGTATCCATTTTAGACTATAAAGACTATAAAGAGGTGATGGAAAATGGAGCTAAAATAATACAATTGGAATTCAGGAGAGAAAACAATGTACATAAAATGTGCAGAATATTGAAAAGAGTGCTTTTATTTTTTTAAGGCCCAATTTTATGAAGTTATTCTCTTAAGTTTAAAGATCAGTGATTCAGAACTTGTACAAATTTGGGAAAACAATTAAACCAATTATACTGCCATAGTATGGTGGAAATTACTTGCCTTACTAGACACAGATATACAGAAATCCTGGTGTTGGTGAGGAAATTAATATCTTTTTTAGCCTAACATTATAATATTGGTTTTCAGGGAAACATTATTTGACCCATTGCTTAAATAATAAATTAATGAGATTTTGTTTTAGGACAAGGTATAACTTTCAGTGGAAATGATTTGACACAGCACACAAATCTAGGTACTAAACAAGCTGTGTTATAAAGGGACTTTAACATACTAATAATCTACACTGGAAGATTTTTCTAGGGAACATTTAATTCAGGGAAAACTTTTTTAAACAATAAAATGTATGGTGATAATAAGTACTACTTTATGTATTATGTATAACATTTTAAGTTTATTTTGTTTCCTTTGCTTAAGGGGTAGTAATTATATAATGTATTACTGAATGCTCACTAAGTATTAATTGTGCATAGGTTATTTTTAGGAAATTTTATTTTTCATTGATTAGGAAATATAAAATATTTTCTCCAAATTTTAGGCAGGTAAATTCTAAAACAATATGCCCTTTATTTATTTTCATATTACTACATATTAAGCCACCATTTCCCATATGCAGCTACTGCTACTGATAATATATGTCCTATGTTGAATGCTTACAACGTGCCAAGAACTATTCTAAGCACTTGAAATGTATTTTCTAATTTAATCCTCCTAAGAATGGAAGGGGTAATGCCCATTTTACAGATGAAGAAACCAAGTCACTGAGATGTTAAGTAATCTACATGTTTTATGGCTGTAATACTAGGTGACGCTTAAGTTTATGCAGAGTCAATCTAAATAACACATCTTGCTTAAATTATATAAATTACTTAAATTATATAAGTTATATAATTTTCTAATACCTTTTTTAAAAATGACTGTTAAGGACACTAAAATTAACTTCAGTAGAATGCCAGATGCTAATACCTAAAGGTTATGACAAAGTTAAAGGATAAAGATTAAATTGACCTGTGATAACTTAAGCCATCAAAAATTCCAGCGTAAATGAGAAACTACATCTTACTGGACTAGTCTTTTGAAACCCACATTTTCATCTCCATAGCAAATGTCAGGAATTCTAAGGTTGGACTTGAATGTTTTATGGCTGCAGTATTAGGTGATGATCTCAGTATGAGCTTTTCCAACATTCTGCATTTGTCTTATACTGTCAAAATGTATGATAATTGGTCTTTAAAATCCTTGCTCAGAAAGATAACTGTATTTTTATAAAAGTTCTATGTTCTATAATAATAGTTTAGCCTGGAAAATGTCAAGATTCTTTTTAAACGGAACCTCTAACTCCTTTTTAAAAATTGTTCTTGCATACCTTCATTTTGTTCTCATCTGATAAATCTGAACGTATAGCTTTAGATAATGTATGCCTTCTCCACCATACCATTTGAAATTAAAGAATCAAATTGTAGAAACCCATATACATCAAATTATGAACTGCGTCTTTAAAATAACCTCTGAAAAAATATCTTTACTTGAATAAGCTAGGGAGATGATGATTCATGCCATAATATTATCTCATGAAACTATAGCAAATCTCTTTTGGCTAACATCCCAGCCAAACTCTAAATGTGACTTAAATCTAGATGGAACATAGTTGTCAGATTCTGTACTCATTTTAAGTTTCTTAACTCTATACTCCAAAACTGTATTTGACCACCTGTAGCCACCAATTACAGGGAAGACTGAAAATAAAACCACGCTTAAGATTTTAAGCCCTAAGTATAGCTCTGGGAGGTGCAATAGTTCCATTAAGCACTAAGTAATTTTTGCATTTTCATTCAGTTTTGTGTGTTTCTGTATGTAGTATAGAGGATTTCTTAAATAGTCATAATAGCAAAGTGAAAAAAAGAGCTACAATTTGAGGATCTCTGCACCATGTACATTACATACCTTACTGCCAACCAGCATTACGATCCCGGAAGATAGGTGGTGCTCACAGGCAAAGGTGGTACTCATTGCTCTAGTCTTTTGTCCTCTGACTCAGTCTATAAGGAGGAGTTTGGTTTGGCCTGGTTTGCTTTAAGGAACGCTGCATTGGCCACGTCTAGGGGCTCGGTGTATGGCCATTTATCAAATGCCGTACCAAGACCGGGATACCAATAAGAGCTAAGAATTAGTACCACACCTTTAAAATGGGACCAGCTCTTTCTATTTTGATCTTATCCTCACAAGAAACATATTACCTTGGAAATAAAATCGTCCCTTAAGAGTTGAAAAACACTTTATTCTGAATGTTGGCAGTAAGGAGTTAAAATATATGAAATGGCAACTTGTAAGAATGCAAGCCTCCTTAGTGCCAAAATGAAGTTTTAGCTCATAGCTGAGACTCAATCTAAAAATTATAGAAATCACTTAGATTCACATATGGTGTCATTAATTACTCGAGGAAAAACAATGAGATCTTTCTTTGCTAGATTTCTATCTATTAATTAAGTGAGCTACTAATCTGCATTCATTTTGGGGAATAACAGCTCCAAGTTATTTCTAAAGGCAAGTGAAACACTTTCTCCTATGGATACTCAGCATTCAATTCATGTTATAAACAAAAGGATGGGAATTGAGAGAAGAAATGTTACTTTCTATCCATCCTCATTACAAGATGCTTACTTATAGGTCATAATCTAAGATTGTAAACAAGCTTCAACTAAAAAGCCTCCAAATAAAATCATTTTGGAAGATGGGAGGTCATAGGGGCTGATAAACCAGTTTACACTGTTCTCATGTAGCTCTCCGTATCTTGTGTTGCACGACAGATCAAAGTCTCTACAGACCATTAAGGAAAAACTAAAGCAAAAGTAGCCAGAGGTTGAAACCAGATACAGAGAAGGGCACAAGCCGGTGCCCAATGAGACCTAGTGAAATAAAGCAAAAGCAGAATCAGTAACTGGCAAAGGACACAAACCAAGTTGCCCAAACGAAACAATAAAAACTAGTAGAGATAGAAAGAGCAGAGATCTAAAAGATACTTAGGATTTAGATCTGCTTGGGCTAAAAGAATCAAATCAAAGAGAGCACACACACAAAAAAATGTCTTTGTGGAATCCATCAAAGATGTGCTGTAGCAGCCTGAGCCAGAAAGCATGAGAATGAGTGTGAATCTCTCTGCTAATAAGACACAACTCAAGGCACCTGACCCACCAGGATTAAATCAGAAGAGCCCTATCTGTATCATGTTACTAAGAGAAGGTATTGGCCCTTTTGCAAAGGTTCTGCCAATTGGCTCTTTCTAAATGTGGAAAAACACTTATCACCATTCTTGGGATCATTGGGGTTATTGACTCTGACTTCAGATACGTAGGATAAACAAACCTCAGCTCAAATGGAAGCTTCTTCTGTTGCATTCCTCCACACCAGGCTCTCACAGCTAATTCTGATTGAGAACTTCTAAAGGATTATCCATATTTATTTATTTGCTTTTCTCATGTGTCTATATCTTCACATATACCTGGTTTAATGGACAGCTCTTAGGAGTGTTGTCATTTCAGGTGTTTCCTAATGACTAAATATTTGCCCTATTTTGGCAGTGCTAATCAGCTCACCTGCAGATAGGGTTGTCCAGTGTATTTAGTTTTTGCTTTTGTTTTGGGCAAGGGTCAAATAGCTTATGATGGGCCGCTTTTTAAAAGCATTAGTGATATATTTATTTAAATAATATTCTCACTTAAGTTATATGGGGACAGGCAGGATAAGGTATACATCTGCCAATGGATTGGCTGATTTCACATGATCTCTCGACTAAAAATTATGAAATAGGAAAAGGAAAACATTAAGATTTCTTTAGCATTCTCTTTTATGGTTATACACATTGCCCTACACCTACCATTCTATGTTTGAGATTGCTATGATAGAAAAGTAGGATGGTAGAAAATGACTGGGGGTAAAGTGCAAGAAAATGGAATGAATGAGAAAGCCACTTATAATTTGTTCAGATTTAAGTACTGGATTATCGATTTGCTAATAGGATGGTTCCCCCACATGGAAAATATATGCAAAGCTGACATATAATTTTTGTTTTTTTAAATTGCTATATATTACTATACCTACTTGTCTAAAAGACATTCAGCCAACAACCTCTCATCTCTGTATTATAACCAAGAAGCAGGAAATAAGGGGGAAGGCTGTAATAAACCAAATGAGAAATTATAATTTTTGTCCACTAGTGCTCATGAACTTCACCCAGAAAACAACCCTTTGGATTTTCAGTCAGTCTCTGTTTTCCCTGCCTGTGGCAGCATAGAAGCAACAGATTGGAAAGGAAGACAAGGCAGGTAATAGAAAGCACAATGATAGCATAAGAAGTAGAATAATGAATATGAGGGAAGTGACAGAAAAAAATGCAAAAGCAGATTGAAGACCTTAAAAAATTTAGGCATCTGAGGGTATCTATTATATATACAAACAAATTACACATCTGAATAAGGGAATATCTTTTATATGATACTAAGGAGTTTAGATAAGTAATTAGAAGTCATTAAAGACCTTTAAGTGTTAGAATAACACAGTCAGATTTAAATTTAGTTTTAATCAAGCAGACAAGGAATATTTAGCAAGAACAATACTACCTGGGCTACTACTAGGGCCATAGAGGTGAACAAGTTACACTCCCTGTCCTCATGGGGTTTACAATGTGGAGAAGAAATTATAGAAGGAGTCAAAGGTACTAGACCAAGCAGAGGAATGGCTAAAATACAGAAGATGTTAAAGAGGTAAAAGCAACAAGACTTAGATGTGGATGTGGAAGGTGACAGGATGCCAAGATTCTAAGATGAGTCCTGATTTCCAATGTGGGCAGTGGGGTAGATCGTGATGACATTAAGCAGGATATGAGAGACAAGAGGGAAAATGTATTTGGGGGAAAGGATGAGTTCGCGTTTGAGATGTTTATGGGACAGCTGGAAGTCAGAAATACTGTTGTGGAGTTCTAAAGAAAAGTCTTGGCATTATCACTGATGGTTAATTTTATGGGTCAAACTGACTAAGCTAATGTCTGCTAGGATTACTGGTGAAACATTATTTCTGGGTGTGTCTGTGAAAATGTTTCTGGAAGAGATGAGCATCTGAATCAGTAGACTGAGTAAAGTTCAATGTGGGTAGGCATCATCCAGTCCATCAAGGGTCCAAATGGAACAAAAAGACAGAGGGAGAGAAGATTCTCTCTCTCTTCTGGAGCTGGGATCCCCACCTCCTCCTGCCCTCAGACATCAGAACTCCTGTTTCTGGGGCCTTTGGGCTCTGGCACTTGCACCAGTGACCCCCAGGTTCTCAGGTCTTTGATCTCAGGCTGGGAGTTACAACATTGTCTCTCCTGGTTCTCAGACCTTTGGACTTAGTCTGAATTATACCACTGGCTTTCCTGGTTTACCAGCTCGCAGATGACACACTGTGGTGTATCTCAGCCTCTAGGATCATGTGAGCCAATTCCCATAATAAATCTCACATATACACCTCCTACTGGTTCTGTTTCTCTGGAGAACCCTAACTAGTACACTCATGTATATGTGATGAGGGGAGCTGGAGGTGAACATGAGAGTACTGTATATAGAGTGAAAAGAAGATGAAGCCCAGGAACTTGAAACATCTATGTTTAAAATATGCATAGACGAGGAGAAGTTAGGAAGGATATTGAGAAGGATTTGGTTCAAGGAATAGGAAGAGAATTAGGAGAGAATAGTGCTATGGAAACTAAGTAAAAGGTCAAGTAAGGTGAGTGTGGAGAAACGATTTTTGGATTTGACAACTAGGGCATCTTTAGTAAGCAGTGAAAGGGGGAACCAAAATCTAAAGGTTTGAAAAGTGAATGAAAATTGATAGAACGGGGAGAGCAATTGCAGACTTTCTCAAGAGGCTTGGCTATGAGGGTATGGATGACAGTCTCTAAAATGGCCACCTGGTATCCATACCTTTGTGAAACCTCCTGCCCTTGAGTGTGCGCTGGACTTAGCAGCTTGCTTCCAGTGAATAGAATACAGCAGAAGTGATAGAATGTCACTTCCCAGATTGGGTTACAAAAAGACTAGATTCTGCCTTGCTCACTCTTTCTTGTACAGTCTGCTCATTCCAATGAAAACCATCTGCCATGCTGTGGGCTGTTCTGTGGAGAGGCCCCCATGGCAAAGAACGCTGGAGGCTCCTAGCCAATACCCACTAAGGAAATGAGTCCCTTGGTCCAACAACCTGCAAAGAACTAAACACTGTCATTACCAGGTGTTAGAAATGGATCCTCCTCTAGACAAGCTTTGAGATGACTATCACCCCAGCAGATATCTTGATTACAGTCTTGTGGGAAGCCCTGAGCCAGAGGACCTAGCTAAGCCATACCGGGGCTCTTGAGCCCCAGAAACAGTTACTTTTAAGCGCTAAGTTTTAAGGTGATAGGTTAGGCAGCAATGGATAACAAACACAGAAGATAAGGTGTGAGACAGTGATGCCCTAAGAAGAAAAGATTTTGGAAAGAGACTTTTTTTTTAAGATCAGAGAAATTCAAGCATTTTATATGCTGAAGAGCCAGTACAGAGAGTTTGAAAATAAATCAGGGAGGAAAGATAATTGGTAGAGCAAAAGGAGATGAGAGGGTATCAAACAATTGCCTTGTTACTCCAAGTGTGGTCTGCGGACCAGCAACATCAGCATCGCCAGGAAGGTTGTTAGAACTGCACAACCTCTGGTCCCGCTCCAGACCTGCTGAATCAGCATGTTAACAAGATTCCCCTGATTATTCATGTGCACTGACCCAGAACACAAGTAAACAAAACAGACTGAGTCAGTAGGAAGGTAATCTCCACTTGACACTAGAGGGACTAGGGAAAGAGATGGAACTATAAATAAATTTTTAGATGAAGTTGAGAAAGCGAGAACTTGTTCACAAACATTGCTTCAGTATTTTCTATACAATACGAATTCATTCAGAGCACAGAGCTGGAAATGAGTGGCAAAGAATTATAAAAACTACTAAAATGGATGGAAAAGGAAAGTGGCCCAGAAAAATGTATAAGTATTTTGCAAAGAAGTACTAGGAGCTCAGCTGAGATGGGAGAGTAAGAATTTGCTGGGTGTGGGTTTAAATGGTTTCTGAAGTATTGCTCAGCAGCCTGTGTATAGCACCAGAAAAGGCAGATAGCAGAATCACTGCAAAGATGTGGTGGTAGATGGGAATTCCCTGGCGGTCCAGTGGTTAGGACTCTGAGGTTCCACTGCAGGGGGCACGGGTTCGATTCCTGGTTGGGGAACTAAGATCCCACATGTCGTGCAGTGTGGCCAAAAAAAAAAAAAAAAAAAGATGAGGTGGTAGAAATGGGATGGCAAGTTGAAATAATGCACTAGAACATCTTGGCTGCAAATGAAAAGAAGCTGAGCCCAAGCTGGGAAACACAAGATTTAATTGACTAGTGTCTAGAAGTGAATATGAAGAAACAATAAGAATACTGGGAAAATAGACAATTATATTTGGAAACCAAAATAAAAGAATACAAGATTTCAGAGGTGAAAAACTTGGACTGTGAAAATACTTCATCTTTCCCCTCCATTCTAAGTCCCTCTAAACAACAGAACAGATATAAAAATTGTAACCATATCATTTAACAAGCTCAACGTAAGGTTATAATTGATGAACTATGTGGTTGGCTATTATCCCTTTAAAACTTATTAAGTGAGGGAAGTAGTTCTGTTGCCCCATTGAAATCTCCAGCAGGCCCCCAAGACTCTCTTGGTCTCTCTTTGGAAATAGACTCTTATGTTCACTTTAAGTCACCAAACACAGTCTGAATATGGAAATTAGTACGGTCAATTCTTTGCAGGAATCATAATTCTAAAATTGATTTGGAATGAAATCCTCTCTTCTCTTACAGTTAGGGCCAGCTTCAGGCAGGCCTCCTGACACGTGAAAGAGGAGATGTCATGACTTTCTTTTTCTTCTTTGTGTTTCCTCCCTCAGCGTGCTACTCATAACTTATGGTCCCTTGAGGGTTGGGCCACAAAGAGAGAGGAAAAGAAAGGGGACACAGAAAGTTCTCATTTGACAGATACTGTTATAAGTGACCTCCCTCTCTCTAGGCCTTGCAGGTGTTCAAAGTGGACTCTCTCATGGGTGTTCTGTAGGTCCTTTGCTGTGTTTATCCAATTGCATGTGCTGTGACGAATTCATTTTCCTCAGTGGACCCTGCTACTTCTCCTCTAGAATCTCAGCCCACTCGCACAGACCCCCTCTTGAGAGGGTGTCTCCTTTTCCTATGGCAGAAGCACTGGAACACTTTTTTTTTAAATTAATTAATTTACTTTTGGCTGCGTTGGGTCTTCGTTGCGGCGTGCGGGCTTCACACTGTGGTGGCTTCTCTTGTTGCGGAGCATGGGCTCTAGGCGTGCGGGCTTCGGTAGTTGCGGCACGTGGGCCCAGTAGTTGTGGCTCGCAGGCTTAGTTGTCTTCCTGGACCAGGGATCATACCCACGTCCCCTGCACTGGCAGGTGGATTCTTAACCACTGCGCCACCAGGGAAGTCCCTGGAATGCTTTTAAAATGACCCTTGGCTGATATTCCTCCCAAGAGTTCTACACTTCATCCCTGACGGTTGTGCACTTTGGCTTGTGTCAGGAAGGAATGCAGTTACTTCTCAAAGCAGAAACATCTCTCTGTGGCTCTGCCCTGACTCCCCAGCCCAATGGCAGATGCCAGACCAACGTGCTTCTCAAACTCCAGGGAACACATATCAAGCTCTCCAGTGGTCCCTTGAAGTCTACTCTGGCTAGGCTTGAGGGGAGCAGAGAGTGGAGGGTTGTAGGATAGGAGTAGAATTAACATTATGGCAGTAGGTCTCACCCAAAAATCTCTCCACACATCTTCTCCCTCCTCTACTTTCTTAACCTCTTTATACCTTCACTGTGGGTCAGTTTTCTAAGTGCTTTTCAATCTCCTGCTTTGAAAATCTGTATATGAGTCTGTCACTTCACTTTGGGATCTGATTATCTACTATCTTATGGTCTTGGTCAGAACTTCCAATTTCACAACCAGTCACACTATAAATAAATTCACAACAGTGTTGAAAACAAGTAAAGATGCTCTTGGTGGGCCAAAAATTATGAAGCATCCCTCAAGGAAAAAATTAGCTGGACTCATTTTGAGGAAAGAACCAAAGCCCAAAACAAAGAAAAAAGAGGACTGTTAAAAATATGGGAGTGGGGCTTCCCTGGTGGTGCAGTGGTTAAGAATCCACCTGCCATGCAGCGGACACAGGTTCGAGCCCTGGTCTGGGAAGATCCCACATGCCACAGAGCAACTAAGCCCGTGCACCACAACTACTGAGCCTGCGCTCTAGAGCCCGCGAGCCACAACTACTGAGCCCACATGCCACAACTACTGAAGCCCACGCAGCTAGAGCCCGTGCTCTGCAACAAGAGAAGCCACTGCAATGAGAAGCCCCTGCACTGCAGCGAAGAGTAGCCCCCACTCGCCGCAACTAGAGGACGCCTGAGTGCAGCAATGAAGACCCAACGCAGCCAAAAATAAAATTAATTAATTAACTTAAAAAAATATGGGAGAGGTTTTAGGGATGGTAAAGCTTCAGAAGGACTGTACAGGGGGAGCAAGCAAGAGCCCAGTGAAACTGTCAGAAATATTGGTTGGAGTACAAGTAGCCAGAGAGAGCTTAGGTCCTCCCCCTTCTTGGTTTATGCCAAGCGGCGAATAGTGGAAACACACAGATCTCACATAGTCTAGCCATTCCACTCCTAGATATTTACCCAAGAGAACTGAAAACATATGTCTATACAAAGACTTGTACGTGAACATTCATAGCAACATTACTGATAAAAGCCAAAAATTGGAAACAGTCCAAACATTCATCAACTCACTGATAAATGAATAAACAAAAAAATGGTATACCCGTACAAAGAATACTACTCAACAATAAACAGGAATTAACAGCTGACACATGCGACAATGTGGATGAACCTCAAATTATTATGCTAAGTGAAAGAAGCCAGACACAAAGATTACATATTGTATGATTGCAGTTACATGAAATTTCTAGAAAAGGCAAAACTATGGAGATAGAAAATCAATGTGTGCCTGAAGCCGAGCGAGAGAGGCGATTGACTGCAAAAGGACATAATGACATTTTAGAGGATGATGAAAGAGTTCCAAAACTGAATTGTAGTGGTGGCTACACAATTGTATAAATTTGTAAAAAAATATTGAGGGCTTCCCGGCTGGCGCAGTGGTTGGGAGTCCGCCTGCCGATGCAGGGGACACGGGTTCGTGCCCCGGTCCGGGAAGATCCCACATGCCGCAGAGCGGCTGGGCCCGTGAGCCATGGCAGCTGAGCCTGCGCGTCCGGAGCCTGTGCTCCGCAACAGGAGAGGCCACAATAGTGAGAGGCCCGCGTACCACACACCAAAAAAAAAAAAAAAATTGAAAAATCATCCACTTACAGTGGGTTTATTGTATGGTATATAAATTATATACCTCAATAAAACTGTAAAACAAAACCTTATTGGTTACTACCAAAATAGAAATAGAGTGTGTAACTCCTAAACAGTTCAAATAAAAATGAAATCAATAAAATCTGATTAACAAAAGCAAAACAGGGATAAAATGAAACAAGAGAACAGGTACATAATAAATATAATGGTAAAATTTCTCCACACTTATAACTGTGAACATCAAAAATGGATTAATTTGCTAATTAAAAAACGGACTACCCTTTTAAAAATTTAGGTATACATTAAAATTCTAAGAGTTATCTCTATACAAAATAACACATAGAGGAGCTCAAGGAGGCAACATGGCCCTGATTGTGGCTTTGGGAAGGGGCTGGTTAAGGAAGTAAAGGAACGTCATGATCAGGGTGTCAGATATCAGTACAGGCACACCTCAGAGACACTGAAGGTTTAGTTCCAGATCGCTGCAAGAAAGCAAATGTTACAATAAAGTGAGTCACACTAACTTTTTGGCTTTCTAATGCATATAAAAGTTATGTTTACCCTATACTGTAGTCTATTATGTGTGCAAGAGCATTATGTCTAAAAAAAAGCAATGCACATATCTTAATTAAAAAATACTTTATTGCTAAAAAATGCTAACCATCGTCTGAGCCTTCAGTGAGTCATAAATTTTTTTTGGCTGGTGAAGGGTCTTGACTCAATGCTGATGGCTGCTGCCTGATCAGGGTTGTGTTTGCTGAAGCCTGGGTGGCAATTTCTTAAAATAAAACAGGAATGAAATTTGCTGCATCAATTGACTCTTCCTTTCACAAACAATTACTCTGTAGCATGCAGTGCTGTTTGGATAGCATTTTACCCACCATAGGACTTCTTTCAAAATTGGAGTCAATCCTCTCAAACCCTACCACTGCTTTATCAACCAAATTTATGTAATATTCTAAGTCCTTTGTTGTTATTTCAACAAGTTTCACAGCATCTTCACCAGGAATAGATTTCATCTCAAGAAACCACTTTCTTTGCTCATCCATAGGAAGCAACTCCTCATCCATTAAAGTTTTACCATAAGATTGCTGCAGTTCAGTCCCATCTTCAGGCCTCACTTCTAACTCTTGTTCTCTTGCCATTTCCACCACACCTGCAGTTACTTCCTCCACTGAAGTCTTAAACCTCTCAAAGTCATCTGTGAGGGTTGGAATCAACTTCTTCCAAACTCCTGTTAATGTTAATATTTGGACTTCTTCCCATGAATCATGAATGTTCCGAATGGCATCTAGAATGGTGAATGCCTTCCAGAAAGTTTTCAATTAACTTTGCTTAGATCCATCAGAGAAATCACTATCTATGGCAGCTATAGCCTTATGAAGTGTATTTCTTAAATAATCAGTCTTGAAAGACTAAATTATTCCTTGATGCATGGGCTACAGAATGGATATTGTGTTAGCAGGCCTGAATACAACATTACTCTCATTGTACATTTCCATCAGAGCTCTTGGGTGACCAGGTGTATTGTCAACAAACAGTCATGTTTTTTATTCATTTAAGTCTATTTAATTATTTATTTTTTGGCTGTGTTGGGTCTTAGTTGTGGCAAATGGGTTCTTCATCGTGGTGCTTGGGCTTCTCTCTAGTTGTGGCATGCAGGCTTAGTTGCCCTGCAGGATGTGGGATCTTAGTTCCCCTACCATGGGTCAAACCGGTGTCCCCTGCATTGCAAGATGGATTTTTAACCACTGGACCACCAGGGAAGTGCCCTATTGTCAACAAACAGTCATGTTTTGAAAGGAACCTTTTTTTCTGAGCGGTAGGTCTCAATGATGGGCTTAAAATATTCAGTAGAAATGTTTTAAACAGATGTGGTGTCATCCAAGCTTTGTTGTTCCATTTATAGAACATAGGCAGAGTAGATTTAGAATGCTTAAGGGCCCTAGGATTTTCAGAAGGGTAAATGAGCACTGGCTTCAACTTAAGGTCACCAGCTGCATTAGCCCCTAATAAGAGTCAGCCTGTCCTTTGAAGCTTTCAAACCAGGCATTGACTTCTCCTCCCTAACCATGAAAGGCCTAGATGGCATCTTCTTCCAGTGAAAGGCTGGTTTATCTATATTGAAATTCTGCTGTTTAGTGTAGCCACCTTCACTATTTATCTTAGCTAGATCTTCCGGATAACTTGCGGCAGCTTCTATATCAGCACTTACTGCTTCACCTGTACTTTTATGTTATGGAGAGTTTCTTTCCTTCAACCTCATGAACCAATGTCTGCTATCTTCAAACTTTTCTTCTACAGCTTCCTTACCTCTCTCAGACTTCATAGAATTGAAGAAAGTTGGGGATTAGGCTTCAGCTTAAGGGGAATGTTGTGACTGGTTTGATCTTCTACCCAGAGCACCAAAACTTTCTCCATAACAGCAATAAGGCTATTTTGCTTTCTTATCATTCCTGTGTTCCCTGAAGTAGCAGTAACTTGTCTGTTTGGTGCAAGAGGCCTAGGCTTCAGCCTATCTTGGCTTTCCACATGCCTACCTCACTAAGCTTAATCATTTCTACCTTTTGATGTAAAGTGAGAGATATGCAACTTCCTTTCACTTGAACACTTACAGGCCATTGTAGGGTTATTAACTGGTCTAATTTCAATAGTGTTATTTCTCAGGGAATAGGGAGGCCCAAGGGGAGGGAGAGAAATGGGGGGATGGCTAGTCAGTGGAGCAGTCAGCACACACGCTGCATTTATCAATTACATTTGCCATCTTTATATGGGCGTGGCTGGTGGCACTTCAAAACAATTACAATAGTAACATCAAAGTTCACTGATCACAGACCACCATAACAAATATAATAATAATGGAAAAGTTTGAAATATTGTGAGAATCACCAAAATGTGGCACAGGGACAAAAAGTGAGCAAATGCTGTTGGAAGAATGGTGCCAATAGACTTGTTCCACATAGGGTTGCCACAAACTTTCAATGTGTAAAAAACACAGTATCTGTAAAGCGCAGACAAAGCAAAGTGCAATAAAATGAGGTATGCTTGCATTGAAACTGTCTGCAATGATTATGGAATTCGGGCTGGAGAGTGAGATTGAGGGGGATTCTCTGGGAGGTAGGATAATGACAGCAATAAGGAATGTTAAAGGGTGGAATCAGTGGTGTGTCCCTGGAAGAAGGAAGTGTTTTTGCATTAGAGTGGAAGAATAATGGTTAAAATTGACAAAGAGAAAGGCAGAGAAAGATGACTCCTCCTCTCAGGCCTTTGCTTTGTGGGGTATGAGAGAAGGAGCAACCTCTTCTCCATGGGCTTCTAGTGAAAATGGTGTGATAAGAAGGCAGCCAGTGAAAGCATGGGTTGGGGGAGGCACATCCACTGGGGGAGACAGAAATAGAGAGGGTATGTAAGAGCTAGGTCTGGATTTGCTAGTACGTAAGAGAATCTCGACCTACATTAAGCAAATAAGGAATTCCTTGATCTTATGAAATAAAAAGTCTCAGAAAAAGCATTGCCGGGTTGGTAAGGTGGCTTTATGAGATCCTCAGAGAAGGATCATGCTTGCTTCCTGAGACACCATTCTTAGCACCTGGCTTTTGACCTCATTGTACCAAGATGGCTTCTGTAATGCCAGCCATCATGTTCTAGTTACAGAAGAAGAGAAAAAGGGCAAAAGTGTGTGCCAGCTTGAGTCTTTCCCTTTTAATAGCAAAACAATAGTTTTTCTGGAAACTCTGAAGTAGACTTGCATCTACATCTCATTAGCTAAAATCATGTCAAATGACCACTCCTAGCTTTAAAGGAGCTTGAAAAATCAAAATTGTTTGACCTGGGGCACATTGATATTCCAAGTTAAATTGGTATTCTGTTAGTAAAGAATGAGAGGTAATAGAATTCTGTATATATAGTAAGTGAACACCAGAGTATTCATGTATTATAATCTCATGTTGTTCTAAAAGGTACTTAAGGAGGTTTTACAAAGATGTTAAAAACATAGCCAAGATTTTAAGAAGTCTTAGAGACAGGCACTTCCCTGGTGGTCCAGTGGTAAAGAATCCGCCTTCCAGTGCAAGGGATGCAGGTTCAATCCCTGGTTGGGGAACTAAGATCCCACGTGCCACAGGGCAGCTAAGCCCGCGCGCCACAACTACTGAGCCCTTGCGTCCTTGCGCCACCGCGCCACAACTAGAGAGAGAAAACCCGCACGCCACATCCAGAGAGAAGCCCGCATGTCGCAACTAGAGAGAAGCCCACGCGCCTCAACAAAGACCCGACGTAGCCAAAAAAATAAAAAGAAAAAGTTTTTTAAAAGTCTTAGAGATAAAGCAAAGGAGAAATAAAAATAAGATCATACATTGGAGATGGAAGTGGGATTCATTCACAGAAGTTGCTCTAAGCTTTCTAGCAGCCAATTCAAAGAGGAAAGCACTTTAAAAAGGAAACTCCGTGTTGTTAGAAAAGGGTTTGTTTGGTTGGTTGGCTGGTTGGTTCGCTGTTGTGGGGAGCACTCCAAAAGGCATAGTGAAAGGGCTAGAATGGATGAGCAACCACCAGAGGTAGAGTGATTTATTGGGGAGAAAGTACAGAGCAGGAGCATGACACCAGTACTTCAAAAGACAGAGTGTAAATATTGGTGGAAGAGGGAGATTATGTTTTGCCATTGTAAGAGTGATTGAAAATGACAGAGAGGGACTTCCTTGGTGGCGCAGTGGTTGAGAGTCCGCCTGCCGATGCAGGGGACACGGGTTCGTGCCCTGGTCCGGGAAGATCCCACGTGCCGCGGAGCGGCTGGGCCCGTGAGCCATGGCCACTGAGCCTGCGCGTATTAGAAGCATGTATCAATCGGCTTTGAGGTTCAATACTGCTCCAGGCTAAGGCCTCTGATGGTGTCAGACCTGATGAGGCTAAAGTCTAGACCTCTGTCAAGAGTCTGCAGCCTTCCTCTGATACTCATTAGAACAGTGCATGGTCTGTGTTGTGAGCTCCTCAGGAGAGATCCGGCCAGATGAGAGTGACGTGGTTCCTAAAGTGTTCTCTTGCTGAGTGACTGAGAGAGAAGGAGGCAGAAAGATGTGTCAGTTCCAAGGATCTCACCTCTCAGTGTAGTTTGGGTCCAATGTGACTTAAAAGCTATAGTTTCCACTTAAGGAAATTTAAAACTCTCTTCAATGTGCAAGTAGTACTCACATTCCTAAAGCTGTCAAAATCTGGGGACTTCCCTGGTGATCCAGTGGTTAAGACTCCTCACTTCTACTGCAGGGGGCGCAGGTTCGATCCCTGGTCAGGGAACTAAGATCCTGCATGCTGTGCAGCACGGCCAAGAAATTTAAAAAAAAAAAAAAAAAAGGGTAAGACAAGAAAAGAAAATTCTGGATGAAGCCATAAAATAGCTTATTAAAGAAATTATTATTTTTTTTAAAAAAACCTGGTTCAAAAGCTGTTTCCAGAGCTAAGTGCTTTGGAATGTCAGATTTTCTTTTTTGCAAACAAATAAAATTTAAAAATTTAAAAATCCACATTCTGAATATACCTCTGATATTAGAATTGTAGAAAACAAATAATGCTGTGAACATACTGCTGCTCTAGTTGTCCTGTAAGTACAATGAAATGTTAGAAATTCTTTGTTGAAGTATCTTTCCTCTCAGTAGGTTCTTCCTGACTCTTCCCACAAGGCATACTATTGTCCGTTGTCATCTGAAATCCATTTTCTCTTCCAAATATTCCTCTTAAATTTGGCAGTAACGTATGAAAAGCAATGTTAATTAAGTATATCTTTCTTTTAAGACTTTAGACAATAGTGTGGTGGTTCCTCAAAAAATTAAACATAGATTTACCATGATCCAACAATTCCACATCTGGAGATATACCCAAAATAACTGAAAGCAGCGATTTGAACAGATACTTGTACATTCATGTTCAGAGCAGCATTATCCACAATAGCCAAAAGGAGCAAGCAATCTGAGTGTCTGTCAACAGATGAATGGATTAAAAAATGTGCTATATATATTTTACTCTTAAAAAGGAAGGAAATTCTGACATACGCTACAACATGGATGAAACTTGAAAACATTAAGTTAAGTGAAATAAGCCAGTCACAAAAGGGCAAATAAATAGTATGTGATTCCACTTACATGAAGTACTTAGAGCGGTCAAATTCATAGAGACAGAAAACAGAACCGTGGTTGCCAGAGGCTGGGGGGTGTGAGGGGGGAATGGGGAGTTATTATTTAATGGGTACAGAGTTTCAGTTTGGGAAGATGAGAAAAGTTCTGGAGATGGATGGTGGTGATGGTTGCACAAGAATGTGAATGTACTTAATGCCCCTGAACTTAAAAATGGCTGTATACTTAAAAATGGTTAAAATGCAAATTTTATGTTATGTATATTTTACCACAATCAATCAATTAATCAATAAGACATTAGCTCATGTAAAGATCTAAACAGTTACAAAATTAAAGGAAAAAAATCACCATTTTAATAGTAATAGTATAACTAAAGCAATAAATAAAAGTGATCATAGCTTTGTGTCACTAAAACTTAATAGCAGAGAGTAATCTATTACAACATAAAATCACCTGGAAACAACGATTGCTGCAGAAAAAACTTCATTTTAAACATCTGTATTAGGTTAGCTATGATAAGATGATGTCAGGTTGTATTTAGTAGAAGTGAAAGATTTGTTGCAGAAATTTGGAATCAGAGAGTTGTGTCCTAAAATAACCACAAATGTTAAGAAGTCAGTTCTTAACAAATTAATCTGTAGATTCACCCCCATTCTGATCAAAATCTCATCAGGATTTCTTGTAGATATCAGCAAGCTGATTCTAAAATTTTTATGTAAAGGCAAAGGAACAAGGATAGCCAAAACAATTTTGAAAAAGAAGTTGGAGGACTCACACTATCTGATTTCAAGATTTACTATAAATCTATAGTAATCAAGACAGTGTAGTTTTGGCCAAAGGATAGACATATAGATCAATGGAACATAAAGAGTCCAGAAGTAAATCCGCAAAAATATGGTCAGTTAATTTTTTTGTGTGTGTGTGGTACGCGGGCCTCTTACTGTTGTGGCATCTCCCGTTGCGGAGCACAGGCTCTGGACGTGCAGGCTCAGC
>NC_041219.1:95993705-95995274 GCF_002837175.3 Physeter macrocephalus
AGGGGGGAATGGGGAGTTATTATTTAATGGGTACAGAGTTTCAGTTTGGGAAGATGAGAAAAGTTCTGGAGATGGATGGTGGTGATGGTTGCACAAGAATGTGAATGTACTTAATGCCCCTGAACTTAAAAATGGCTGTATACTTAAAAATGGTTAAAATGCAAATTTTATGTTATGTATATTTTACCACAATCAATCAATTAATCAATAAGACATTAGCTCATGTAAAGATCTAAACAGTTACAAAATTAAAGGAAAAAAATCACCATTTTAATAGTAATAGTATAACTAAAGCAATAAATAAAAGTGATCATAGCTTTGTGTCACTAAAACTTAATAGCAGAGAGTAATCTATTACAACATAAAATCACCTGGAAACAACGATTGCTGCAGAAAAAACTTCATTTTAAACATCTGTATTAGGTTAGCTATGATAAGATGATGTCAGGTTGTATTTAGTAGAAGTGAAAGATTTGTTGCAGAAATTTGGAATCAGAGAGTTGTGTCCTAAAATAACCACAAATGTTAAGAAGTCAGTTCTTAACAAATTAATCTGTAGATTCACCCCCATTCTGATCAAAATCTCATCAGGATTTCTTGTAGATATCAGCAAGCTGATTCTAAAATTTTTATGTAAAGGCAAAGGAACAAGGATAGCCAAAACAATTTTGAAAAAGAAGTTGGAGGACTCACACTATCTGATTTCAAGATTTACTATAAATCTATAGTAATCAAGACAGTGTAGTTTTGGCCAAAGGATAGACATATAGATCAATGGAACATAAAGAGTCCAGAAGTAAATCCGCAAAAATATGGTCAGTTAATTTTTTTGTGTGTGTGTGGTACGCGGGCATCTTACTGTTGTGGCATCTCCCGTTGCGGAGCACAGGCTCTGGACGTGCAGGCTCAGCAGCCATGGCTCACAGGCCCAGCCACTCCGCGACATGTGGGATCTTCCCAGACCAGGGCACGAACCCGTGTCCCCTGCATCGGCAGGTGGATTCTCAACCACTGCGCCACCAGGGAAGCCCTGGTCAGTTAATTTTTGACAGTGGTACAAAGGCAATTCAATGGAGAAAGGTTAGTCTTTTCAACAAATTGTGCTAGAACAATTGAATCCACATGCAAAATATAAACTTGATTCATACCTGACACTTTATATAAAAATTTGCTTAAAATGGATCATAAACCTAAAGCAAAATTTTAAACCATTAGAGGAATGCATAGGAGGAAATCTTTGTGACACTGGGTTAGGCAAACTGTTCTTAGGTATGACATCGAAACCATAGTTCTTAAAAGAAAAAATTGATCATTGGACTTCATCAAAATTAAAATTTTTCCTCTTTCAAAAACCTCAAAGAGGGCTTCTCTGGTGGCGCAGTGGTTGAGAGTCCACCTGCCAATGCAGGGGACGCGGGTTCGTGCCCCGGTCCGGGAAGATCCCACTTGCTGCAGAGCAGCTGGGCCTTTGAGCCATGGCCGCAGAGCCTGCGCGTCCGGAGCCTGTACTCCGCAACGGGAGAGGCCACAACAGTGAGAGGCCCGCGTACTGCCAAAAAAAAAAAAAAC
>NC_041219.1:95995352-96005915 GCF_002837175.3 Physeter macrocephalus
ACATGCCGCGGAGCGGCTGGGCCCGTGAGCCATGGCCGCTGAGCCTGCGCGGCCGGCGCCTGTGCTCCACAACGGGAGAGGCCACAACAGAGGGAGGCCCGCATACCACAAAAAAAAAAAAGGAATGCAATTTTGATATATGGTACAACATGGATGGACATTGAAACATTATGCTTAGGGAAATAAGCCAGACACAGAAGGACAAACATTCATTTATATGAGGTACCTAGAATAGGAAAATTAACAGAGACAAAAAGTAGAATAGAGGTTACCAGAGACTGGGGGAAGGTAGGGGAAAGGGGGTGTTATTGTTTAATGGGTACAGAGTTTTTCTTGGGTTAATGAAAAACTTTTGGATGTAGGTAATGGTGATGGTTATACAACATTGTGATTGTATTTAATACGAGTGAAATTATATAATTATGAATGGTTTAAAAAGTTAAATATTATGTATATTTTACTAAAATTTTCAAAACCTTAATAATAAAAAATAACCACATTTTTTAAAATGCACAAATGTTTTGAACAGATACATCACCAAAGTAGATGTACAAATGGCTAACAAGCCCATGAAAAAATGCTCAACATTGTTCATCATAAAGGAAATGCAAGTTGAAAACACAATGAGATGCTGCTATATACTCACAAGAATGACTGTAGTTTAAAAAAAAAAAAGACTGACAATACCAAGTGCTGATGCATATTTGGAGCACCTAGAACTCACATACACAGCTGGTAGAAATGCAAAATGGTATGGAACTTTGGGAAGATGTTAGGCAGTTTCTTATAAATTTGAACCTAAAATGCCATGTGACCCAACAATCCCAGTCCTAAGTATTTACCCAAGAGAAATGAAAATTTATATTCACACAAAACCCTGCATGCAAATGTTTATAGCAGCTTTATTCACATCACCAGACTTGGAAACAACTCAACGTCCTTATACTGGGGAATGGATAAACAACCTGGGAATTCTACTCAGCAATAAAAAGGAACAAACTCTTGACACAAGGAACAGCACTGATGAATCTCAAAAGCATTATTCTAAGTGAAAGAAGCTGGACTGAAAAAGCTATATACACATATCTGTATGATTCCATCTATATAAAATCGTAGAAAGGACAACTCTAGGGGTGGAGAATAGATCAGTAGTTGCCAGGAGTTAGAGATCGAGAGGAAGTTTGACTACAAAGGGGCTGAATGAAGGAAACTTTTTGGGTGATGAAATTGTTGTACATCTTTACTATTGGGGTGGTTCTGTGACTCTATGCATTAGTCAAAACTCAAAGTAGAGTGAATTTTACTGTATTAAATTGAAATATAATTTTTTAGAAATAATCACATATATGATAATGAAAAGTGTAGTTAATAATAATAATAATCCTACCAAAACGAGATGGGTAGGAGGAGTGGAGATGTAGTACCTTCAAGTACATATCCCCAGGTAGAAAACCCACAAACTGGAGGATAATTACAATTTCAGAGGTTCTCCCCAAGGAGCAACAGGTCAGAGCCCCACATTAATCTCCGTAGCCCAGGGTCCTGCACCATGAAGACAAGCCCCCAGAATGTATGGCTTTGAAGGCCAGCAGGGCTTAGTTTCAGGAGAGATACAGGGTTGTGGGAAGTAAAGACTCAACTCTTTTTTTTTTTTTTTTTTTTTTTTGTGGTATGCGGGCCTCCCTCTGTTGTGGCCTCTCCCGTTGCGGAGCACAGGCTCCGGACGCGCAGGCTCAGCGGCCATGGCTCACGGGCCCAGCCGCTCCGCGGCATGTGGGATCCTCCCAGACCGGGGCGTGAACCCGGTTCCCCTGCATCGGCAGGCGGACGCGCAACCACTGCGCCACCAGGGAAGCCCAAGACTCAACTCTTAAAGGGCACACACAAAATCTCACACACTCTGAGATGCAGAGCAGATGCAGTAATTTGAAAGGAACCTGGGTCAGATGAACTTGCTGCTATTGGAGAGTCTCACAGATAGTAAGGAGGCAATTGGGACTCACCTGGGGGCAAAGATGCTGGCAGCTGCCACTGTGGGAAACTCATCCTACCAGGACACTGGTGGTGGCAAGAGCCACTTTGGAATCCACCCTCTAGCTTATTAGCACTGAAACCTGGTCCCATACACCAGCTGGTCAACACAAGTCCTGGGACACCACCAAACCAAGCAGCTAGTTGGGGAGGGACACAGCTGCACCAACAAGCAGGCCCCTGAGTCCTAGCTGCCCCGGACCTGGTCCCACCCACCAGAGGGCCCAGGACCTGGCACCACGTACCAGTGGGCCAGAACCCAGGCATCGCAACTAGCCATCTGACACAGCCCTGCCCACCTGCAGTCCAACACCAGCTCCAGGAGCCCTGTGCCCCACAGCCAGAGACCCCAGGACCCTGCTTCACTTATCAGTGGGCCAGCACTAGGCCTGGGACCTGGCCTCCTCTCCCAGGGGGTGGGTACCAGTTCTGGGACCCCTGTGGTCCCACAGTCAGACATGTCAGGACTCAGCCCAACCACCAGCAGGCCACAGTCAGATGCAGGACTCCCCAGGACTCAGTCCCACCAACCAGCCCTGGGACAACTGCAGCCCTGATGCTAGCCATGTCAAGACCCAGTGCCCCCACCAGCAGGCTGGCACCACCCTGGGATTCCATGGACCCCCACCTCACCCACCAGTAGGCTGACATCAGTTCAAGGACACCTTGGGCTGTTCAGACAGCTGCCCCAGGATCTGGCCCTGCCCACCAGCAGGCCAACGTTAGCTCTAGGACCCCTGGCCCTGCAGCCAGCTGCCTTGTGACCTGGCCTTGCCCACCAGTGGGCTGGCACCAGGCATGGGACTCCCTTGGCCATGCAGACAGCCATGCCAGGAGGTAGCCTTGCCCATGAGTGGCCTGCAGCCTCTGCACAAGGCAGGGCCTGGCAACCAAACAGGCTGGGGACCAGCTATGCCTACCACACCACCCACAGTAGTCAGCTCACCACAACAGAAGGATACATGCAGCCCACATAGAGGGCACCCCTAGAGCACAGAGATCTGGTTACCAAAGGGAGTATGCTTCTGGGCCCCATAGGACATCTCCTACATAAGGCCACCTCTCCAAAACTGGGAAATGTAACCAACCTACCAAATACATAAAAATAAAATTAGGCAAAATGAGGTGACAGAGGAATATGTTTCAAATGAAGGAACAAGATAAAACCCCAGAAGAACAACTAAGTGAAGTGGATATAAGCAATCTACTTGATAAAGTGTTTAAGGTAATGGTCATAGAGATGGTCAAAGAACTCAGGAAAAGATTGAATGAACAGAGCAAGAATATAAAAGTTTTAAACAAAGAGTTAGAAAATATAAAGAAGAACAAAACAGAGATGAAGAATAAATCACTGAAATGAAAAATACACTAGAAGGAATCAAGAGTAGATTAGATGATACAGAGGAATGGGTCAGTGAGCTGGAAGATAGAGTAGAGGAAATTACTGATGCTGAACAGAACAAAGAAAAAATAATTTAAAAAATGAAGGAACAAGATAAAACTCCATAAGAAGAACTAACTAAAGTTGAAGTAAACAATCTACCCCCAAAAGAGTTCAAGACAATGATCATAAAGATGCTCAAAGAACTCAGGAGAAGAATGGATAAACACAGTAAGAAGTTAAAAATTTCTAACAAAGAGTTAGATAATATAAAAAAGAACCAAACAGAGCTGAAGAATATAACTGAAATTTTAAAAATACACTAGAAGGAATCAGCAGTAGATTCAGATGAAACAGAGGAATGGATCAGTGACCTGGAAGACAGAATAGTGGAAGTCACTCAAGCTGAACAGAAAAAAAAAAAAGAATTTAAAAAAATGAGGACAGTTTAAAAAACCTCTGGGAGAACATCAAGCATACTAACATTCACATTTTAGGGGTCCCAGAAGGAGAACAGAGGGGGAAAGCAGTAGAGAACATATTTGAAGACATAATAGCTGAAAAATTCTCTAACCTAGGAAAGGTAACAGATATCCAGGTCCAGGAAGAACCGAGAGCCGCAAAGAGGATCCACCTAAAGAGGACCACACCAAGACACATTGCAATTAAAATGGCAAAAATGAAAAATAAAGAGAGCATGTTAAAAACAGCAAGGGTTGGACTTCCCTGGTGGTGCAGTGGTTAAGAATCCACCTGCCAATGCAGGGGACACAGGTTCAAGCTCTGGCCTGGGAAGATCCCACATGCCATGGAGCAACTAAACCTGTGCACCACAGCTACTGAGCCTGCACTCTAGAGCCCATGTGCCACAACTACTGAGTCCGTGAGCCACAACTACTGAAGCCCACGTGCCTAGAGCCAGTGTTCCACAACAAGAGAAGCCACCACAATGAGAAGCCCGCACACCACAATGGCGTAGCCCCCGCTTGCCACAACTAGAGAAAGCCCACGTGCAGCAATGAAGATCCAGTGCAGCCAAAAATAAATAAATTTAAAAACAGCAAGGGAAAAGCAACAAGTTGTGCACGAATAAACTCCTATACAGCTATCAGCTGACTTTCCAGCAAAAACTCGGCAGTCCAGAAAGGAGTGGCATAATATATTTAAAGTGATGAAAGGGAAAAATCTACAACCAAGAGTACTCTACCTAGCAAGGTTATCATTCAGATTTGAAGGAGAGATGAAAAGTTTTACAAACAAGCAAAAGCTAAAAGAGTTCAACACCACAAATCTGGCTTTATGAGAAATGTTAAAGAGACTTCTCTAAGCAGAAAATAAAAGGCCACAACTAGAATATGAAAATTAGGAAAGGAAAAATCTCACTGGTAAAGGCAAATATACAGTGAAGGTAGTAGATCAGCCATGTATAAAGCTAGAAGGAAGGTAAAAAGACAAAAGTAGTAAAATCATCTATATCCACAATAAATAGTTAAGAGTTACAAAAAACAAAAAGGTGTAAAATATAATGTCAAAAACAGTAGAGAAGAGTTAATACCTATCTTTCTCAAGGTATTCCAAAAACTTGCAGAGGAAGAAATACTTCCAAACTCATTCTACGAGTACAGCATCACCCTGATACCAAAACCAGACAGAGATAACACAAAAAAAGAAAATTATAGGCCAATATCACTGATGAACATAAATGTAAAAACCCTCAACAAAATATTAGCAAACTGAATTCAACAATACTTAAAAGAATCATATACTGTGATCAAGTGGGATTTATCCCAGGGTTGCAAGGATGGATCAATATCTGCAAATCAATCAGTGTGATATACCACATTAACAAATTGAAGAATAAAAAGTATATGATCATCTCAATAGATCTGGAAAAAGCATTTGACAAAATTCAACATCCATTTATGATAAAAACTCTCAACAAAGTGGAAATATACTTCAACATAATAAAGGCCATATATGGCAAACCCTCAGCTAACATCATACTTAATGGTGAAAAGCTGAAAGCATTTCCTCGAAGACCAGGAACAAGACAAGGATGCCTACTCTCACCACTTTTATTCAACGTAGTTTTGGAAGTCCTAGCCACAGCAATCAGACAAGAAAAATAAAAGGAATCCAAATTGGAAAGGAAGAAGTAAAACTGTCACTGTTTGAAAAGATACTACACATAGAAAATTCCAAAGATGCCACCAAAAACTGCTGGAACTCCTCAAGGAATTTGGTAAAGTTTCAGGATACAAAATCAATATACAGAAATTTGTTGTATTTCTATACACTAGCAATGAACTATCAGAAAGAGAAATTAAGAAAACAATCCCATTTACAATCACATCAAAAAGAATAAAATACCTAGGAATAAATCTATCTAAGGAGGTAAAAGACCTGTACTCAGAAAACTATAAGAAGTTGACAAAGGAAACTGAAGATGACACAAACAGTTGGGAAGATATACTGCAGAACTAGAACAAATAATTCTAAAATTTGTACAGAAACACAAAAGACTCCGAATAGCCAAAACAACCTTGAGGAAGAAAAAGCTGGAGACATTATGCTTCCTGATTTCAAAATATACTATAAAGCCCTAGTAATCATAACAGTATGGTACTGGGACAAAAACAAGCACACAGATCAATGGAACAGAATAGTAGGCCCAGAAATGAACCCACACTTATATGGGCAATTAATCTACAACAAAGGAGCAAGAACGTACAATGGAGAAAAGACAACCTCTCTAATAAATAGTGTTGGGAAAACTGGAGAGCTACATGCAAAAGAATCAATCTGGAATGCTTTCTCACACCATACACAAAAATTAACTCAAAATGGATTAGAGACTTAAATGTAAGGCCTGAAACCATAAAACTTCTAGAAGGAAACATAAGCAGTATGATCTTTGACATTGGTCTTAGCAATATGTTTTGGATATACCTTCTCAGGCAAGGGAAACAGAAGCAAAATAAACAAATGGGACTACATCAAACTAAAAAGCTTTCACACAGCGAAGGAAACTGTCAACAGAAGACAAAGGCTGCCTACTGAATGGGAGAAGATATTTGCAAATGATATATTTGATAAAGAGTTAATATCCAAAATATACAAAGAACTCATACAACTCCACATCAAAAATCCAACCCAGTTAAAAAATGGTCAGAGTACATGAATAAACATTTTTCCAATGAAGACATATGGATGGTGAACAGACACATGAAAAGATGCTCAATATCACTCACCATCAGGGAAATGCAAATCAAAACCACAAATATCACCTCACACCTGCCAGAATGGCTATTATCAAAAAGACAACAAATAACAAGTGTTGGCAAGGATGTGGAGAAAAGGGAATACTTGTCCACTGTTGGTGGGAATGTAAATTGGTATAGCCACTATGAAAAACAGTAAGGATATCCCTCAAAAGATTAAAAATAGAACTACCATATGATCCAGCAATTCCATGTCTGGGTATTTACTCAGAAAAAACAAAAACACTAATTCAAAAAGACACATGCACCCCAGTATTCATAGCAACATTATTTACAATAGCCAAGATACGGAAGCAAACTAAGTGCCTGCCAACTGATGAATGGATAAAAAATGTGAGATATATATATACACACACACACACACACACACACACACACACACACACACACATATATACAGTGGAATATTACTCAGCCATAAAAAAGAAGCCTTGCCACTTGCGACAACATGGATGGACTTGGAGGGTATTATGCCAAGTGAAATAAGTCAGAGAAAGACAGATACTGTATGATTTCACTTATATGTGGGATCTAAAAAACAAAACAAATGGATGAACAAACATAACTAAATAGAAACAAACTCACAGATATAGAGAATAACAGGTGGTTGCCAGAGAGGAGTGCAGTGGAAGGAGGAGAGAAATAGGTGAGACAGACTGAGGGGTACAAACTTCCAGTTATAAAATAAATAAAATGTACAGGTATGAAATGTACAGTGTGGGGAATACAGTGGATAATTATGTAATATTTTTGTATGGTGATAGATGGTAACTAGACTTATCATGTTGATAATTTTGAAATGTATAGAAATATCGAATCACTATGTTGTATGCCAGGAACTAATATAGTGTTATAGGTCAATTATACTTCTAAAACAAACAAGAAAACAAACAAACTTATAGGAAAAAAGATCAGATTTGTGTTTACCAGAGGTTGGAGGGATGGGGGAGGCACAACTGGATGAAGGCAGTCAAAAGATATAAACGTCCAGTTACAGAATACGTAAGTACTAAGGCTGTAATGTACAACATGGTAAATACAATTAACACTGCTGTACATTTACATGGAAGTTTTTAAGAGAGTAAATCTTAAGAGTTCTCATCACAAGGAAAACATTTTTTTCTATTTCTTTAATTTTGTATCTCTATGATATGATGGATTTCACTAAACTTATTGCAGTAATCATTTCGTGATGTATGTAAGTCAAATCATTTTGCTGTACACCTTAAACTTATACAGTGCTGTATGTCAATTATGTCTCAATAAAGCTTGAAGGAAAAAAAATAATCCTGCAGGTCAATTGAGGTGATTAGTGAAACAATGAGTATATGATCAAGAAACACGAAAAATATCAACACAGATACTGCACAGTATGTGAGATGTGCTAATGTAAACATTTTGCCAGGTGTGATAAAGACAAGGTGATTTTGCACCAAAAGTTGTCTTTCAAGTATGCATTGGTAAGTGGATCACTATACTACTGCAACGATAAATCCAAGCCATATTTTAAAGAATACTATAGAATTAACCACTATATGACATACTTAGAGCCATAATAATATATGAACAAATTTTGCCAACAGATTAGTTATTCTGCTATCTGATAAAACTAAAAGGCAGTGGAAAAAATGCCTTGCTATTAAAAACACCAGAGAAATTTATCTGGGAGTGGGAGGGGTGCAGTATGTGCCACTAGCAGAGGAGATGAAAGCAAATGTGGAAACTCAAAACCATCAAAGTAAAGCTGCTTATCCTCCTAACAACTGGCATGGCTTCATATACATGAAATCTTACTTGGACATCTTATCACATAGAAATGCTTTGATGTCAGTTTAGAATCAAGGACTTCTATATGCTTCTTAAATAACCAGAGGTTTCTATCTCCATAAGCTGTTATAAAGTTCTTTTGTTAAAATAAGTTAAGACAAGATTGATTTTTAAAATGATCACATCTAGGGATTTCCCTGGTGGCGCAGGGGTTAAGAATCTGCCTGCCAATGTAGGGGACACAGGTTCAAGCCCTGCTCCGGGAAGATCCCACATGCCGCGGAGCAGCTAAGCCCATGCGCCACAACTACTGAGCCTATGCTCTAGAGCCCGCGAGCCACAACTACTGAGCCTGCGTGCTGCAACTACTGAAGCCCGTGCACCTAGAGCCCGTGCTCCACAACAAGAGAAGCCACCGCAATGAGAAGCCCACGCACGGCAACGAAGAGCAGCCCCCGCTCGCCGCAACTAGAGAAAGCCCACGCAGCAACGAAGACCCAACACAGCCAAAAATAAATAAATAAAATTTTAAAAAAAATCACATCTAGCGTTTGTAAAGTGTATTAACTGTGTGAAGAATATATATGTGTGTGCATATATATATATGTATATTTTCTCATTTAAACTTAAAACTTAGGTTGGATTTTTAAGGATTTTAGAAACCTTCAAACCTATAAAATTCTGTTATTCCAAAGTAGTTCAGGAGTTTTATAGCAATTTAGTCATGGAAATACATACATTATAAACATTCCAATTAACTTTGGTACTTTTTCTCCATAATAACAAGAAATTATAGGATTTGTAGAGACCTACAGTTTAGGCAGCTGCTACCAACAGTGAGCGGTATTTGAGCTATGGACTTGATTCAAACAGCAACTGAGATTCCATCTCTGTCTCAGACCACACTATGTGGATAGAATGCTAGAATTTTAGAATTTTATACCTGGAAGGGACATGAAAGATTTTTTAGTACAATCCTCTCATTTTACAAGTATGAAAATTGAGGACCAGAGAAGCTTAATGATAAATTATTTGACATGTATTTAGATACCAAAAAACAACTAGATTAAAAACAGTTCCAGAGTAGGAAAACCAGAGCCAACTCAAATATGTTACAACCTTCAGCTGATTATATACCTCTCTCCTTTAAATAATTTTTATTATCTGTAAACTTCTAGTTGTCTGAAGTGCACAGGGAACCCTAAGCAGAGGAAATCCGTGTTTGGCCTGGCTACCACATAGGAGTGTCAGTGGGTCCAGGGAGGATGGGCTGCCTAAAAGTTCCACTAAGTTTTTAGGGCTTTCAACCCTCACTGGCATTCAGCTGCTGGTAAAAAGAAATGTTTATACACAGTTTACTGTGTGCTAACCATAGTACTTTATGTATATCAACCTACAATAATTCTACGAGGCAAGTATTAGTATCATTCCCATCTTATAGATGAGGAAACTGAGGTACAGTTTAAAAGGTTAAATAACTTGTCCAATGTTAACCAGGCAGTAGTAAATTGTAGAGCTGCGATTAGCAACTGTTAGTCTGGCTCTAGCCATTCTGTTGTTACCTCAGAAAAACTGCATCCCTTCTAAGGGCTTTACATATATCGACTTGTTTAACCTGCATAATAATCCTATAAATACCTAATATTATTAGCTCCATTTCATAGATGTGAAAGCTGAGGGACAGGTTAGGTAATTTGCCCAAGGTAACACAGCTAGTAAGTTTCAGAGCCAGAATCTGAATTCAAGCAAACTGCCTATGGATAATGCCCTTAACCACTGGTTAAGCAGAGTTTTGTTTTGCTTATTGTCAAAGTTTATTCATATTAAAATTTTTAAATGTATTTACTCTGAGAAATGTGAAGCAATAAATAACATGTAAAATATGTTACTTAAGTATATTACTGATATACTTTTTTTTTTTTTTTGCGGTACGCTGTGGCCTCTCCCGTTGCGGAGCGCAGGCTCCGGACGCGCAGGCTCAGCGGCCATGGCTCACGGGCCCAGCCGCTCCGCGGCATGTGGGACCCTCCCGGACCGGGGCACAAACCCGCGTCCCCCGCATAGGCAGGCGGACTCTCAACCACTGCGCCACCAGGGAAGCCC
>NC_041219.1:96005943-96036042 GCF_002837175.3 Physeter macrocephalus
GCAGGCTCAGCGGCCATGGCCCACGGGCCCAGCCGCTCCGCGGCATGTGGGATCTTCCCGGACCGGGGCACGAACCCGCGTCCCCCGCATAGGCAGGCGGACTCTCAACCACTGCGCCACCAGGGAAGCCCTTACTGATATACTTTTGTTTTGAGAATATACAAATGAAATGTACTGTTCAAATGGCAATGTGTTTGCTGCAAGAAATCCTTGTAGGAATTGCTGGAGTTTTATTTCTATTACTGCAAAAACTGATGCTAGTTCAATCACTTTCATATGGAGATATATGACAACAGATTGAAGTTTCTCCTTAAACATCTGTCTCCAAGTTTATGTCTCAGGGAAATATTACTTTCACTAGTGAGAAATTTGATATTGCAGTTGTGTTTGTGCTATTGGCAGAAAGATTTGGGGTGCTTAATAAAATTTTCAGATGTTACAGTAGACTTTTCTGGGTCAAACGTTAATATAAAAATGTTTAAAATATATTTGACTTTACTAGGGATTCTAAGTGTAGCTATAGTATTTATATTTTGTATTGGAAGTCTATCAAATTACTTATGATTGAGGATGAAATCTTTACAACTGTGGAGTCTATTAACATGCTCCTTTTTATAATAAATACAACATTAACTTACTTGGTTATAGGATATGCACATGGAGTTGCTTTCCTTGCACTCCTCTCATATTAAAGATGCAAATGTGTGAGGGCACCCAACAGAGTTAGTGATGCAGTATGACTGCAGTTAAAGACTATTTCAGTTTTGAATCCTCTGATTGCTAGGAATATCAAACTTATGACCTTCTCAACAGCTAATCCCACCACACTACATTAAATATTCTCATAGACTGTAAATTTTGCCATTGAATTTCTGTAAGATCTATATTGATAAATATAAAAAACTTATCCCAGGGGCATGTGTTAAAAACTTAAAATGGAGCTAATAAGAACTAGTAGAAATGAAACAGAATTAATAAGAAAATACAGAGATAAAAGTGGAGTTGGGAAAGAATAGGAAACCTAAGGAGAAGAAAGTGTCAAATAGAAAACGAAAATAAAAAACTTGGAAAAGAGCAAATGAAAAGGCAGTATCTGTAGAATACAAAAGAAGGAAAACATAAGGAAAAATGAACATAAAATAATGAGAATAGAAACGAAAACAAACTACTGAAGACCAGCAGATTAAAGAACACATTTTTAAACACTTTTTATTTTATATTGGAGCATAGCCGATTAACAATGTTGTGATAGTTTCAGGTGCACAGCAAAGTGACTCAGCCATACATATACATGTATCCAATTCTCCCCCAAACTCCCCTCCCATCCAGGCTGCCACATAACATTGAGTAGAGTTCCCTGTGCTATACAGTAGGTTCTTGTTTGTTATCCATTTTAAATATAGCAATCTGTACATGTCGATTCTAGACTCCCTAACTATCCCTTCCCCCCATCCTTTCCCTTGGTAACCATAAGCTCAAAGAAAACATTTTTAACAAAAAGATTTTGTTTTTTTTTTTGGCTGCGCTGTGCAGCTTGCAGGATCTTGGTTCCCTGGCCAGGGATCTAACCCATGCCCCCTGCAATGGAAGCGTGGAGTCCTAACCACTGGACTGCCAGAGAGGTCCCCAAGAAAAATTTTTAACAAGAAAAAAAATCTATAAGAATGGTGATATTTAATTCTCAAATAGCTGTACATATAAAATATTCACTCTATTATGTAGTAAGCAGATACCCTTTGCACCAAAGGGAAATCACAGTGCAGACCGCTAGGGCTTTGGAGAAAATCCATGTTCCCTTTTTAGATAATTATTCTCCTTTTTAGGAAGAGCTCCAGTCTTGCTATTTAGCCCTGGGTAGAGACTGAATGCCTAACCATGGGACATCAAGTGACCATAATAACTAAGCTTCCTTTTATGAAATGAGTGCTATTTGGACCACCAAATGATAAGGCTGAGCATGCTTGGCAGCAATCTATCATCAAGTGGAAATTGTATATGATATTGGATTTGAGCAAAGATGGAAGACACAAGTAATTGCATGAAGAGTCCTTCAACAGTGACTCTTCCTCTCCTTCAATCTATATTTATAGCCTTATGGGAGTTTCTTATAACTGGTTTATTGAGGAGGAAGGTGAAAAACCCAGGACTGGTTTACAAATGGTTCTTCATGATATACTGGCAACAAGCTGGATGGTTGTATCATTACAATTCCAACGGAGAGGTGGCCCTGGAGGGCAGTAGTGGAGGAAAATTCTCTTAACGAGCATAATTGAGAGCAACATATTGGACTGTCCACCTTTTCTGGACTGAAACATGATCAGAAGTATGGATCGTCAGTGATTTGTGAGCACTTGCTAACATTTGGATTGGACTGTCAGGGACTTGGAGAGGACAAGTTTGGAAAATTGATACAAGAACGTCTGGGGAAGAGGTATATGGATAGACCTCTCAGAACAGGCACAGGGTATATGAAGATATTTATGTTCCATGCAAATACTTACCAAAGGGCATCACTTGAAGAGGAGGCTTTCAATAATCAGGTGGACAAAATGATGCTCTCTTGATGTCTGTAAGCCACTGTCCCCAGCCACCCTAGTGCTTTCTCAATTGACCCATGTGCAATGTGGCCATGTGGCTGAAATTAAGGCTCTGCATGGGCTTAGCAATATTATCTGCTCACCAAGGCTAACCTTGTAGGCTTGTTACATTGTCACTGCTGAGTGCCTAACTAATCAACAGCACAGACCAACACTGGGTCTTCTATTTGACACCCTTCATTGGAAGGACAAACCAGCTACCTGCTGATTGGTTAATTATATTGGACTACTTCCCTCATGGAAGAAGACAGAGATCTTTTCACTGGAATATACATATATATATGATATAGATTTGCCCTCCCTGCCTATAATGCTTCTGCTGGCACCACCACCCATGGACTCACAAAATGCCTTATTCATTTTCATTCTATTCTGTACAACACTGCTTCTGATTAAGGGCCTGGCTGGATAGAACAGTGGAGTGGATTACTCAAGATTCAGTCAGTTTAAAGACAACATCCAGAAAGAATGTGGTTTCACATCTTACATCATCCACATCTTACATCTTAAAATGCAATATATGCTTTGAATCAGAGCCCAGTGTGTGGTGCTGTCTCTCCCATAGCCAGACTAAACACGGGAATAAAAAGATGAAAGTGGGAGTGGCTCTTCTCACTATTATACGTAAAAACCAGATTGCAAAATTTTTGCTTTCCATTCTCCTAACACCAAACTACTGATCTGGAGATCTTGATTCCTAGGTTAAGAATGCTTCCAAAAGGGGCCACAACATGGTTCTTCTACTGGATTGGAAGACGAAACTGCCAGGTGGGCATTTAGTGCTCCTCATGCTACTGAGCTAGTAGATCAGCTTTTTTTGGATGGAGAGATTGATCCTGATTACAAAGGGAAAACTGGGTATCTGGTACACTGTGAGGGTAGGAAGGACATGTCTTCAACCCAGAATATTCTTGAGAGCACCTCTTAGTAGTTCAATGTCCAAAAATAAAAGTTAATGCAAATTTCAGCAACCAAATCAAGGCAGGACCACTGAGGATTTAGGAATGAAATTTTGGGTCACCTTTTCAATCTGAATTCATCCTCAAATTCTTACAGATCCACAATCCTTTGTCCACAATTCTGTAATCTAAAAGCACTGAAAATTGAAAGCATTTTCACATTTTGCCTGATCTGTAATAACTGAGCAGTAAAACCTGAGTAGAACTGATGTGAAGTAACTTATAGACTTTATTTTTCCACTTAGTGTGAATATTTATATGTTTTGCAGAAACGTTAATGCATTTGATTATAGGGCACTGTTTCAGAACCCACGTGGAGTGTTAGGTAATTACACAGCTTTGGACCATACTCCCTTTTGAAAAATCCCAAATGTGTTACTTATGAAACATATCCAGCCTTTAAGGGTTTCAGATGAGGACTGTGAGTCTGTATCAGCAGTGTTACAAGAATGTGCTGGATATGTTAATTTAAAAAAATCTTTACTGGGCTTCCCTGGTGGCGCAGTGGTTGCGCGTCCGCCTGCCGATGCAGGGGACACGGGTTCGTGCCCTGGTCCGGGAGGATCCCACATGCCGTGGAGCGGCTGGGCCCGTGAGCCATGGCTGCTGAGCCTGCGCGTCCGGAGCCTGTGCTCTGCAAAGGAAGGCCCGCATACCACCAAAAAAAAAAAAATAAAATAAAAATAAATAAATAAATAAAAAAATCTTTACTGAACTTTTTCACTTATGTAATGGGGTGAATTCTGTCCCCCCACCCAATTCATGTTGAAGCACTAACCCCTAGTACCCCAGAATGTGACTGTATTTGGAGACAGGGTCTTCAAAGAGGTAATTAAGATAAAATGAGGTCCTTAGGTTAGGCCCTACTCCAATATGACTGGTGTCCTTATAAGAAAATGAGGTTAGGACACACATACAGAGGAAAGACCGGATGAATAAACAGAGCGAAGGCGGCCATCTGTAAGCCAAGGAGAGAGCCCTCAGAAGAAACCAACCCTGCTGACACCTTGATCTTGGACTTCCAGCTTCCAGAATTGTGAGAGAATAAATTGCTGTAGCTTAAGCCACCCAGTCTGTGGTATTCTGTTTTGGCACCCCATAAGCTAATACAACTAGTAACATATAATTTTTATGACCAACAAAAAAATCAATAAAGGTATCTCCATTTTGTAAAAACAAAACAAAACACCAACCGACTAAACAAAAACCAATCAACCTTTTAAAATGTGATTGGTTTTACAACTGTAGCTTGCTATTGTTATATTTCATTTTGAGTTCTTTCAGGGAAGGTTTGTAGCTTATTTGCCTCATTTATACCATTTTTTCCCTCAAATTCCAGTTGATAAACAAGATGGTACTTCTCATTTCAGGTAATAGCTCCTGTTGCCTAATAACTATATACCAAACTTTAATACATAGTTTTTATTGCTGTTGTTATGCTTGCCTTGTTAATATAAACTCAGGACTAATCAGAACAGCCTGGGGTCTCTGGGATCCAAGGTCAGTTTCTTGATATAAGCCAGGTGCGGGCTTCCCTGGTGGTGCAGTGGTTGGGAATCTGCCTGCCAGTGCAGGGGAGACAGGTTCGGGAAGATCCCACATGCCGCGGAGCAACTAAGCCCGTGAGCCACAACTACTGAGCCTGCGCGCCTGGAGCCTGTGCTCCGCAACGAGAGGCCGCGATAGTGAGAGGCCCGCGCGCCGCGATGAAGAGTGGCCCCCACTCGCCACAACTGGAGAAAGCCCTCGCACAGCAACGAAGACCCAACACAGCTGAAAATAAATAAATAAATAAATTTATTTAAAAAAAAAAGACAGGTGCACTCAATCTTTTTTATCCACCTCCACAGAGAACAGAATCCTGTGTACAGGAGCCCATGCACCGTTTCAGTAAATTCTCCAGTCTCTACCATTCTCGGAGGCATAACAGAATGGAAATTAGTATTATTATATTGATGGCCCACGGATTTTTTTTGGCTGTGCCATGTGGCTTGCGGAATCTTAGTTCCCCGACAAGGGATCGAACCCTGGCACCCTGCAGTGGAAGCGTGGAGTCCTAACCACTGGACCACTAAGGAATCCAGGGATTATTTTAATTTTTAAAAGGTATAGCATTAGAAAACTTCAAGAATTTATTGTTAAATGGTTAAAAACTATTGTTAAACTGTACCATTTTACAAGTGACCCTAGTGAATTGCATGTCTGAAGTACTGAACTCTGGTGATGTACTAAAAGGATACATGAATGGGTAAGAACCTGCACCATCTGGTGACAAGGATCTTTCTCTTCTGCACCAGCCACTCTTCCAGACAGGTAAGAAACACTTTAGGAAAAAGGTGTGATTTTTGTGGTGAAGTAGGAGAAGTAGCTCCTGTATCTCTGTCTCCATGGAAGCCTAGTACAGGAAGGGATTTTTCTAAGATAAGCACCAATAAATGGGAGGCAGCGGGTACAGTGCAAGGGCATGTGCCTTGGTACTTTGCAGAAAATGGGTTTCTGGTTCTTCTACAGGGACTACGTTGCAGAGTTGTAAAGTACAGTTTGGAGAGTTGTAAATTTCAGCAGTGATTGATGATCCACTGCCCGGAATGTGCTTAACAGGCTGTAAATCCTGGTATGAAAAAAAATACCTCACTGTAGAATTGTGACACAGGTGAATGTATTCATTCTGAGAATATTTACTGATTGCCTACTATGTGTCAGACTATTCTAGGGGCTGGAGACGCAGTGATGAAGACAATGAATAAAAGTTCCTGCCCTTCTTGAATTTATGATTCAGAGGTGGAGCTTACTTTATAATGGTGGATGTTATATTCTAGCAAAATGGTGATTTGCACGTTGGGGATTTTTAGAGTGCTCCATTTGCTTTTCTTTTGATTTAAAAATACTTTGTTGCCATCACTTTTGCAAGTAGGCCAATTTTTGTTAATCTCCTTGATAATCCATCCAGTTGAGGAATTTAAAAACATCACAATACCTTAGACTTGGAAGGGACCTGAATTGAGATAATAGTTCTAACTCCTTTATTTTACAGATGGAAAAAAGGAAGTGACTTAACTAAATTTACCATTACATTACTGAGAGATTGAAGACTAGGCCTTAGATCTCTGTATGCTTTCCTCAATCATATTTCTCATGGTTTCTGGGTTTCTGAATTGAGGTCTGAGTCGTAAGAAGCGATGCTTGCGAAAAACACAGATGGTGCGATGAGTTCAGAAATGGCTGTAGATTGCAAACCTGATTTGGTTAATCAGAAAGCAGGGCTTGAAAATAGAAACAGACTCACAGATATAAAAAAAAAAATTGTTACCAAAGGCCAGAGAGAAGCAGGGAGAGACAAATTAGGGGTATGGGATTAATAGATACAAACTACTATGTATAAAGTAGATAAGCAACAAAGATATATTGTACAGCACAGGGAATTATAACCATTATCTTGTTATATTTATAATGGAGTATAATCTGTAAAAATACTGAATCACTATGCTGTAACCTGAAACTAATACTGTAAATCAACTATATTTCAATTTAGAAAAAAGAAAGCATGACTTGGTGAAAGACTGACAGGGTATCTGAGCTCTAATCTGGCCAGTTCATTAAAGAAAACATTTAACCTGCTCCCTAAATTCCTTGTCTTTCAAATGTAGGGATAGGCTAGTTGATGAGAACATTTGCATAGTACTCTGAGCCCTTTAAAACATGCATTTGTGTAAAGAGATTTACAAAGTGCCAGCACAGAGTGGTAAAAAGTGTTATTAGGCTAAGGAGTCTCAGAGCCTTAACAAAGTTCTTGATCAGCGTGGTGACATGTTACCAGCATTTATTATTAATCTGGTTGTGAATTACTTAATAGATTGAGGAGGTGGGGCTGGAGCTTCAGAGACCAGTTGGATGGGTTGCCAGAGTCCAGTATAACACAAGGGCATCCAGTACGCTAAGGTAATGACCTGGGAGGAAAGTGTTCTTTTCTTAACAACGTTCAGGGCACATGCAATCTCGTTATTTACAAAGAAGAAAAAAGGTTTCATGAGTGTTTTTTGTTGTTGTTTCTTTTTAAAGCAGCTACTGTAGAGGCCTGGGAGGCGAGAAGAGCGCATTTGGAATTAAACCAGGGTTAGATTCCTGGCTTTATCCTTTTCTAATTAGGTAATATAGAGGAAGTCACCTAAGCTCTCGAGCCTCAGTTTCGTTGCCTCCAAATTAAGGGCGACAATCCCTACTTGGTAGAGCATTCGTGTGCACAAAACCAAGTGGCTTAAGGCACCTAGCAATGGCGCTCACTGGTGGCTGCCGCCTGCCCCCGGGTATCCTTCGGGCTGGGGCTGAGACGCCAAGGACCGCCCAGGCCCGGAAAGCGGTTCTACCTGGAGACCGCAGTCGCGCACTCTGCTCCGGAGCCGGGCTGACCTCTGAACGCCGGCCCCCGCCTTGGACCAGGCTTCGCGCAGGATGACAGAGCATCTCTCCCTGGACGGGCTCCCAGGATGCCGACAGGAAACGGGCGGCACCGGGCGGAGAGGCGGTGACCGCGCCTGAGGCTGCGGCGGCCACCCCCACGCCGCCGCCCGCGAACTCGCCGCGAGTGCTGGGCCGCGCTGGCCTCGTTTGAAGTCTCCGGCGCGGCCGCTGGTTGGCCGGCGCGGGTCACGTGGCCCAGGCAGGAGTTTCCCCGACAGCTGGAGGCTGCGTGGGATCCGGCGGCTGCTCCGGAGCTCGGCGGTGCGGCCTTCCCCGCCCCCTCCCTCCTCCCCCGCCCGCTTCCGCCCGGCTTATTATCCTCCTTATTGACAAACAGAGCGGCCGCGGCGGCGACTCTCGGCGTGCGTTTGTAGCCAAGCCATGGGAGACAAGAAGAGCCCCACCAGGTAACAGCGCCCGGGCCCCCGGGCCCGGACTGTGCAGGCGGCGGGGCCCTTGCGCCGGGCTTCGGGCGGCCGCCTCGCTCGCAGCCCGAACAGCAGGGCGAAAACGGGGGCGGTGCCGCCGCTGCGCGAGCGCTGCCGCGTGAGGGGCCGGCGCCGGCCGCCCCACAATGGAGTCGCGATGGCGGCGGCCGGAGCGGCAGCTCTGGGTGTCCGAGCGGCGGCGGTGGCGGCGGCGGCTGCTGCTGCTGCGGCAGCGCTCGCGCCCCCGCCTTCCTGTCTCCCCTCCCCCTTCGAGTCGGAGCCTGGCGCGCTGGGGGCCTGCAGGGCTGGGGTCGCGGGACTGGGGCGGGGGGCGGCCACGGGGCCCGGGCGCGGCCCGCTGGTGACCCCGCGCCGCGTCGTGTCCGGGTTGTGTCCTGCAGGCCAAAGCGGCAGCCGAAGCCGTCCTCGGATGAGGGTTACTGGGACTGTAGCGTCTGCACCTTCCGGAACAGCGCCGAGGCCTTCAAGTGCATGATGTGCGATGTACGGAAGGGCACCTCCACCCGGTGAGTCCCGGGCTTGCCCCGCGCGGCGCCCGCCTACCGGCTCGCGGCGCCGAGGACGCCCTTGCGGCCGCCGCCCCCTCCCGTGACCCTGGCAGACCCGGAGGGCGGAGGCGAGCCTGAGGTGGTGGCCGCGATAGGAACTGGGTCAGATTGATCGCGACCCAAGCGATGCTTTGCGGTGAGGGGTAATTGAAGAGGCTGGAACGTTTTTTGCTGCCAAGAGAGAATAAATTGTTTAAGGGAGGCATTAGCTACTGCGATTTAATTCGTGTCGCTGGGTGTAATGCTTCCCCCGCCCCCCACCCTTTCCCCACCACACAGTCCGGATGTAATAACGATGGCTGCATTGTTGTGTTAGTGTGCAGGAATCAAAGAAAAACTATGAAATCCTCTTTAGGAGCAAAAGATGTAATTTAATGTCGTTCCTCAAAAAAGTATCTGATTATAGAATCCACGACAGATTAAGCTTCCTTTTTTTTTTTACATAGACGTCTGGAAGGGTCAGGTCAGGGGTTTGTGTAGTGTTTTTAATCCCAAGTTCTCTAATATTGTATAAATAAATAGTTGGAGGTGAGCCCAGTCACAGGGACACATTTTTCCTGAAAGTGTCTGAATATCTTTCGTTTGATTAAATAGCAATCTATTAGACTATACAAATGGGATAAAATGATCTCTGTTTATTTTCGGTCTTTATTTTATTGTAAGCTTACAGTATGATAAGAGTCTTTTAAAAAACCACTTAAGTGTATTAAGTGGATAAAGAAAATCATTCAGGAAATTCAAAGTCTGTGGCATTCTTGATCTGCCAGCACTTAGTTACTGTGATTTATGGCCTAATATTTAGATGACATGTATTCTTGATTAAAGTCTGTTAGAAACTGGATTATCACGAGTATACTAATGCGTTATACTGTTGTTTTTAAAAAGGGCTATACAATAGTAACATTAGAGGAATATATTCAGTAGGAGTTAGAGTCCTAAAAATGAGATATCCAGATTTTTAAACACCATTTACAGCATTTTATTAAATTTTTAAATGTGAACACATAAATGGTTGTCAAAAACTTGAAATTTTAAGATCTGCTGAGTGAAGCTAGCTGCTTTTGACATACCTGTCTTTTTGTAAACCACAATATGCTTTTCATATATTAATTCTCAATACATTGGATAAAATATATTACATATTTTCATGATGTCCTTTAAAAAGCAAATTTTCAAACAGCTACTAAATTCAAGGGAATATAACAGAACATGCTAAAAAGAAAAAAGTACCATTTGCTAAAATGAACGTGGTAACTATTTTTGGACCCGTGATTTAAGTATTGTGAAAAGCAGAGTATCTTTGTATCTCTAAGTCTATATAAGGTTGGATTTGGCTTAGATTATATTTGTATATCTATATTAGTACTTTGTACTTTTTTAAACACTCAATAAGCAATTTTCAGAAAAGGCAGGAACTTTAATGTGGAGACAGTTTTTATAATCTTAATCTCTGGTGCGATATTGTTGCTTTTTGTTGTTCCCTCTCTATTTTCTTGTAGCCACTAGAAAAATACTGAAACTAGAAGAGCCTATATGTTTATTTGCAGGGACAGCAAGGAAGGGGGGAAGCTGGTGTCCTACTCCACAGCCAGTCTTGGGGTTAGAGGAACCCTGAGAAATAGAGTAGGTGGTGGCAGCTCAGAAGAGAAGAAACAGGCCGAATACCTGGCACCTGGAAGAAGAAGGAATATAGTGCACAGGGGAGTTGGCCCAGGACAGAGAAGTGGGCCTAGTTTAAAAGAGGCTTGAGGCCCACATGGGGGCCCCTGACATTTCTTACCAGTACATCTGAGCTCTTATAGATCCAGTTTTTAGTGGTGGAAACATTACTTGAGAAGGACTCAGAGAAGCATTGTCATTTGGATTGAAACTGAAGAGGCTCTGGGCAACTCACCAGAAGTCTAAGGGACACTCTGTTCCTAAAAGTAAGTGTTCTACACTACGACCCTCTCAGCTTCTTCCTTCCTCTCTCTGAATTTGTCTCTTCTCTTTTGATTTTGGCCTTAAGTTAAACCTAAGAGCTCTAATTTCTCTGTTACCTGTTATTTTTCTCCTGCTGTTCCTGAAATTCAGAGTGGAATCCATGTTTGGGTAGAACAGTGGAACAGGGCACTGTTAATAGGGCAGATACTGATTGCACCACAAAATATTTGTCTCCCTGGTAATGTTAGAAAAACAGGATTAAAGGGCTACATAACACTCGAGAAGCAAAAGTTTCAGTAGTTGGAAGAAATAATTCTCTACGACTGACATGTTAATTAGCAGTTAGGGTAATTTCAAGAATAAGGTTGGCAATTACTAAAGCAGGGACTGGATAGCTGCAGAGCAGGGGGATGCAGTTGCGAATTACTTGTTTGTGTGATTGACAAACAGGACTCGAATCCCTTGGGTCAGACTGACCTTTGAACTGATTTTGTCTTAGTCACCAAATGTGAGGCCAAGTCTAAGCCAATCCCAGAAGTTGGAAAAATCTTTTCTTTTTAAACCTCCAGAGAAGATGGAGTCCACGACCTCCCTTTAAAGTCTTTCTGACAGTATTTTTTGTTTAAAGGATATCTAATTCAAATCTTTTATATTGCAACAGATGACCTTTATCCCTGGTAGGTCATGTTCTTCTGCAGAATAACTGTATGGAATGAAATGAGGTTATTACATTCATAGTATTTCAAAATGAAATGTGATTTGAAGTAGCTTCAGTTGCTAAATTGATAAATTATATTCTTTATGTGTATGCCATTTCTCTGATTGAATTTTAATTTTGTACTTGCTGGCCTTAATTAGTCTAAATTTCACTAATCTTTTTAAAAATCTATAATCTAAATAACTAGATAGTTCAAAACGGAAAGTTTTCTACATTGTGCTTTTGTGAAAGAATCAATGATAAATGTCAAACTGGCAGGAAAAATGTAAAAATGAAAAAGTTACGGTGACAATTATTTTCAGAGGTACTACTCAATTTCCTTCATCTTTATATTTGAAATTCTTTTAACGCAATAAGTGTCTCAAATATAAACCTAAGAAACTTTAAGAAATCAAGAACCATTCTGAATCATCAGAGAAAAAGAAATATTTAGTATAGTGTGTGTGAGGGTAGTACAATCATTGTATTGAGTTAGACTAGTGTCTTATTGCCACTTCATATAGCAGTAGAAATTAGTGCTTAATTCAGATCGCAGATATTTAAGAATGAAAATGTTAGAGCTATTTGTTTTGGTTTTGAACTGTGATCTAAATGAGAACCTATAAAACATCTAGTCCAGAGCAGGCTTTCAAATGTAATTTCAAGTGTAACAGGTAATGTTATATTTTCTCAGGATAAATTGTAGTAGTCCCTTTAGGTTTCTCAGAGATGTTATGTTAGAGAATGATGAGAAAGATTTCACATATTAGCAAGAGTACTAGGTTTTATACTAGGAGTCTGGCAGTGAGTTCTTATCTCATTTCAACCACTTCAACATTCAGCAGTTTTTATTGAACGTCTTATTTTGTATGAGGGCTGAGCTAGGTACTAGACATACAGTGGTGGGCAAAATAGATGTTTGTTTCTTCTGTAAAATTTTATGATTTGCTGTGAATTCAGAAACACTTTGAATTGTAACCAATTCTGTGCATGAGGTAGTATTAGCAAATCTTTATGTGTGAGCCGAAGAGGTGAAATTTTCTTGTTTAAAAAAAATAGTGTTTATAATTGAACAAGTATTATGGTTAGGATCTGACTGTTGTTAAAAAGAATGAGTTATTTCAGCTTCTGTAAAATGGAAGTAAACAATATAAAATTCACATTTTGAAGAAACTTAAACCAGTTATCATCTGATAAAACTCTTTTCCAGTGTCATTGTTGTCTTGTCATACTTGCTTTCTGTCTTCTAATTTGAGGCTTGGCACAGATTCTCCTAGACCCTTGGTGTGGGAATGTGAGAAAAGAATTGCGGACCATCTCAGTCAGTCTGTTTTTCAGAATGCAGAGTTCTGAGCCTCCCTTACCTGAGGAGCCTTTCCAGCTACTACCACACGGGTGTTGTTCAGAGACTCCTTATTCTAGGAGGTTGGTTGGTTTGTTTTTCTCTCCACATCTTGGTTTAGAGTAGTCACATGGGTTCATTGTTTAAGAGAAATTCTGAAAGTGATAAGTATTTGGATAGTAGTGGTTTTCAAAGTGTGATCTGATGAACCCTGAGGGTCCCTGAGGACCTTTTAGGGAGTTCATAATCATACTAAGATGTTATTTGCCTTTTTCACTGTGTTGACACTTAGGAGGTGGTGCAGAGGCAATGGTGAGTAAAACTGCTGGCTCTTTAGCATAAATCAAAGCAGTGGCACCACATTGCTATATTCATCGTAATCTTCACCACCGTGCACATGCAGTAAAAATAATGCTAGTTTCACTTAAGAATATTGTTCATGAAGCAGTAAAAATGACTAATTTTAGCAAGTCTTGTGTCTTTTTTAATATGCTGTCTGCTGAACTGGGGGAAGTACAAGTAAAGCACTCCTGCTGCATACCAAACTAGTGTGGTTGAGTCATGAGAGAGCAGTTGTAGTTGTAGTTGTTTGAGTTTTGAGCAGAACTAGCTTTTTTCATAGAACATTATTTTTATTTGAGAGAATGCCTGGCAAACTGTGGTTATTCAGACTCAGATATTTAGCAATTTTCTCAAAAATGAACACAGTAAGTTTGTCACTTTGGGGAAAACAATTGATAATATTTGTTGCCAATGATAAAAATTGAGCTTTCAAGTGAAAATTAGAATTTTTGAAAACTTGTAACCACTACAGTGAGCTTAAGAGCTTCCTAGTAGTTTAAAGATGAGATCATTTGGTTATATCAATGAATGTAATTTCTGATATTTTATCATGTGGTTTGTCAACATTTGGAAAATTTGCATAACTCAGTAAACCAGTATTTCCCAGTAACCAATGTATGATGTTACAAAACCATGCATAGATAATCCAAAGTATAAAATAAACCAATGGATTTTAAGGGAACACTATGAAAACTTCATTGACGTGCTTCCACATTTCATATGCAACTAACGTTTGAGAAACAGCTCTTTCTTGTGCTTTTATTTAGTATCAAAGAAGAATATCCACAATTATCTGAAAAGCCTATTAAAATGCTCCTCCCTTTTTCAACTACATATTTGTGGGAGTCGAGATTTTCTTCATATTCTTGAAACAAAACAACACATTGCAACAAATTGAATGCAGAGAGATATGACAATCCAGATGTCTTCTATTAAGCTGGGTAGTTGAGTACCACTAAAAATATACAATTACAGCTCTTCACACAAAGTTATCTTCGTTTTGGAAAATATAGGGTTTTTTCATAAAAGTATATTATTTATATTAAAATATGATTTTTTAAAAATGAAATAATGTATATTTAAATTTTTTCTCAGTTTTTATTTTTGATATAGTAATTTATTTCTTGATTTAGATAAGACCTAGATAAACAAAAGCTCTTTTAACTTTTGAGAGTAGAAAGAGATCCTGAGACCAAAAAGTTTATGCACTGTTGGCATAGAGTCTTATTAGCTTTGGTTTCTGTATACAGCAGGTTTACTTTGGCAGGCATTCTTTCCCTTTCCTTTATCCTTTGTTGAGTGAGAGCTCTGATATAACATAGTGACCTAGTTGTTAAACTCAGGGACCTAATCTCAGTCTTCTTTCCATGTCACCTCAGTAGTATTTGATGTTGGCAGCCTTTTTTGAAAATTGAAATTCTCCTTCCTTGACGTCTCTTACACTCCTTTTTCCTAGCTTTCCTTGTACGTCTCTGAAATCAATTTCTGCCTACCCAAACTTGACTTCTTTTCCCTATTCCTTATTTTGTATGGGGCATAAACTTTCTTTAACCTAAGCTAGAAACTGTCTTTTTCTCAACTTTGATTCTAACTCATCGTCATCCCTCGTGTCCAGTCTTCTTTTGGCTTGGCTCTCAAATCTGTCCTTTTTACAATTTATGTCACTGTAATTTAGAAGCCTGTATCATTTCTCTCATGAATTATTGGACAAATGGGTCTCTTCTTCAGAATGCTGCTAACATTATTTTCAGTATTTTTTTTTGAAACCTGTGTGATTATGTTGGTCTCCCTGTATTTTACAAAAAAAAAAAAAATTGAGACCTTTCTAGTGACTACTGAATAAAAGTTGAGCTCCTCAGCATGGTGTTCAAGGCCGTAATAATCTATGCCTAGATTGCCTTGCTAGCTTTAGTTCCTGCTGTGTATCCCAACCAATTCTATGCTGCATCAGCACTCAAGTATTTCTGTCAGATGGTACTTCTTAAAAGAAATCCTCTGGGATTACAATCATGTCTGCACCACCCCCACTATCATGTTGATTCAGTGTATCTATGTATATGTGTATATAATTATTTCTAGAGAACGCAGTACTGTCTAGATTTTTGCCTGCTCTCCCAGGCAGGGACTGTCTTACTCACTCTGGTATCCCCAGAAGCTAGTACAGTACCTGGAACATTGTAGGCATTTAAACTTTGTCAATTAATGTTCTTTTAAATTTGCCTGTTACTATTTGCCACCTGGCATTGCTTTTCCAATAACTTTTGAGATTATATTTTTAACAATATTACCAGAATATTTTGTCCATAATTTGTAGGTATTTATTGATTCAGCATTATTTTTATTTTCACAATTTTGCTTCATATTTTGATACTGTGTTATTTGATTAAAAGCACAATTTTTACAGTTAGATGAGTAACTGAGATGAGTGATTCTGAGTCTTTATTTAAACACGGGAATAGTATTTTTTATAACACAGTATTTGATTATTTTGAAGATTAAATTAAAACATAAAGAACTTAGCACATGTCTTACCATATTTTATTTGTTCTTATACACATTCTCAAAAGCATGTATGTGTACAAGAGAAAATATAACTTTTATCTCAGTTTTAGAACATTTTTAGCTTTATCAGTTTTTGTATTGACATATAACATTATATAATTTTCATGTTGTAGCATTATTTCAAGGATGACATTGTACATGAATACCTTAGCATTTTTAAGGTATAACTTTGGAAAATTGTGTATTTATTACCTCACAGCCTTTTCTTTAGGTCTTGTTATTTAGATTACTGAAATTTACATAGTATAGCTGAAAATGAGAAGTATTTCTCCTAAACTACTGAAGTCATGAACGAGTACAGCAGATTATAAAATATATTTTATTACTCGATTAAATTGTGGGTTCTCCGTTAAATGATATTTAAAGTTAAAATAGTTTATGTCAAGAGTCTATCAAAAACTAAAATATACTAAACATAGATTTGTAGTATTTGAGATTGTTTAATTGAAAAATAATTTAGAATTCAGATTTTGCATTTGTTTGAACTACACTGAATTTAAAATTAATGGAATGAATTAAATTTAATTATAATTCAGATGGAAGTAATTTTTACCTTATGATTGAGACAGTGTTATTTTATCTATGAACATGTTACTTTTAAAGATAAATCAATTGTACCAATTAGCAGACACCTATATAACTATAGAAATAGGCAGACATTAAAAAAAAAAGGAATTTTCCCTCATCTTGTGCTTCTTTACTATTTCTAATTGTTCAGTCAAGCTAAAAAGATTAGTCGTTGATATCTTTCTAGAATTTGTTATTTTGCCTTCCTCGTTAACTGCTTATTCTTCAAGATCCAGCTCACATACCTAGTCCCTGTGACATTCTCCTAAGCCCATCCCAGACTTGCATTCCTTTGTGTTTTTTGTTGATATCTCTGATTGTGTTCTCTATCTAACTTCAGCATTTCCTCATAAACCCAGAATTGATATTTGTCTTTCTCATGAAGCTGAGTATTCTCTATCAGTGGGACAAATTAACCAGAGAGAGGAGGATGGCTATATTCTCTTCCTGGAATGAGTAGTTCCTCGAAGTCAGTTTGTGATGCTTATCTTTATTCTATCATTTAGCACACTATAGTTCTGTTAGATGTATGCATTTACTCTCATTGAGTTTCTTAAGAGGAATATGAGTTTTTCATTATCTTTTTCGAAGATGTTTAACCAAGTGCCTGGGAAATAATAGGTGTTCAGTAAAGGTTTGTTGAAAGAGGAATATAGGTATTAGAAAGGAAAAGTTATTACTATTTTTTTTAAATAAGCTTTGAAAAAGTTGGAATTCTGATACAGGTTAAGTCATTATTTGGAAAAGAACCCTCCTGTATACATGTGTGAATTATTGGAAATTATCAGAAGTGAACGAAATTCTAGAATTCTGCACATGCTTATTCTAGGTTTCTTTGCTTATTCCTCTTTCCTTCAAGGTTAGATATCCGGCCAACATACTTTGGTAGAAAGATTAGCATTCTGTGGGGTATCAAGTTTTCATTCAATGAAACCTTAGGTGTTTTTTTTTTTTAAAGACACATTTTCCTTAAATAATTATCTTTTATAACTGGTAATGTTAGTGGTTTTACAAGTGTGTAAAATATTATTATGTCATTGTGACTTTGAAACTAAATTATTCATTTAACAAATATTTACTGAACACTTAACAGTGTTTTGTTTATTGGCTTTCATGATTGCTAAAATCTCTACCTTTTGTTATATATGATCTGTGGTTGATAATCATCTGTTTTAAAAGATTCAGTAGGTATTTTGTTCTGTAATGTTGTTTATTATGGAAATTTACAGAATTACTGAGAATTTTAGAGCTGGAAGGAACCTTCTTAGAGCTTCCAAAGTGTTTAGTCGTTTTCTGAGACAGACTATTTTTTATTTCTTGAAACCTTAATGGTAGCGATAAGATAATTTTCAGGGGGAAGATCTTGAGGGGTATGGGGTAGAGATGTTGCTATTTAAACTTTTGAAATTGTTGAGGCCACTATTGTTTCCAAACCCTTTCGTCTGGGATTTTCAACTCTGGAGGATTCTTGCTGTGCTGCAGTCTTAGAGAACTGCCAGGTAATGCATAGCAATCTCCTGGGTGAGGTCTTTTCTATTTGTTGGAACTCATGGCTGTAGCTTAGTAGCCTCTTGACAAGTAAGAAAACAGGCCTGGAAAGATTGAGCTGTTCATGGTCAATAGCTGGTTAGTGCTAGATTCAAATGTTTGGATTTCTAAGTCCTTTTTATTACCTTGCTGTGGTAGCATTCAAATTTGTAGCAAGTAACTTCTTAAGGATTTCTTCTTGTAAATTTCATTATCCTTGTGTCTAGTGCTGTACATCTTGAAAACTTCTAACATTAAACCTACTACTTACAACTGATATAAGAACTTATGTTAAAATCTGGGCTGGCACTGTAGTGAATGAAGAACAAAATGACGGTCAATTGTTTTCTCTATTTTAAGAAATATTTTTGAAGTTAAAATGTCAGACTTCATTTTGATGTCATTTTACAATAACGTTTATTGTGCTGTATATCTTGACTTCTTTGATATCATAGTATTTCTTAGGAGAAAAATCCCAGTAAATATTATTTCCCTCTTTTATTTGTGATATAAATTCTAAGACTCTCTAATTGTATAACAGATTACAAATTTGACTGTACGTGTGTTTGTGAATGTGTGTGTATGATAAAAAACTTTGTACAGTTCTCTGACAGTTTTTAGACATGAGTTAAATCACTTCATCTTTACATATTTTATAGTCTGATCAGGGTTCTTTTACACAATATCATCCTGTATAGGATATACTAGCAATGATCAACCTAAAACAGCAGCAAGTAGATAATATTCAATGCCAGAGAAGTAGTTGCTCAGGAAGTAGAGCTCTACGTGTATTTGCAAAGTAGGCAAAGTTGTTTTGGTCGTTTTTTAATCTTTCTTCATCCTTTTTTGTTATTTACTTTTTGTCTACCCAGGGCCCAGAGTCTCCTAGCCTACTTTCTAAAATGTTCTCATTCCTTTATTTACTAGAAAATCTTTCCTGTTTTAGGTAAATCTGAATAAAGTAGTAGTTTCAAGTGTGAATGTTAAGTAACCTGGGCATGGGGGATAGAATTGTTTATTTCTTTAAGATAAAAACTCTTTTTCTGATGATAAAAGTATTACATGTTCATTGAAGATACTAAAGTATAAGAAGGAAAATAAGAATGCCCACCATCATAACATGACTCAGGCCAGAGAGATGTTAGCACAGCATTGAACGCACAGCCATCCATTCCTTTAGCCGTACTGTTCTTTCAGGGCCAGCTTTGGGAAGCCTCCTGTGAGAGAGCAAGTTGCAGGAAATAAGGGAGTAAGGAGGAGATGGGTTTGCCAGTTAGAATCAAGTAACAGGTTTCTTGGCGTAGAGAGAGTTGTCCTTCCCTCCGAAGGGCCCAGAGGTTTTGAATTGTGCTCTTTGGAGCCCCGAGATCTCCTGAAATTATCTCAGTGGCTGCCAATGAGAGCAAACAAGTGGGACTTTGTGTTCCCACACTCCACTTCAGCCAGATCATCTATGCTCTTATGCATTTTATTTGTTAGGATTTCTCTTAATTTTTATTTCCTAAATGAGTTTTTCTATTAAAACCTTTTTTTTTTTGAGAATCATTGCCCTGTTCCATCCATTTAGCCTTCTACCACTCAAATTCTGCTCAGCACAGGCTGGATTAATTGTGACTGGACTTCTTAGCCTCACATTTCAAAGGGAAGAGCTAATAATGTGTTTTGTATAGTGGTGGGGAGATTTGAAGCTTTTCCCTTTGAAAAGCCTTTTTTCTTTCTCCCTCCTTCCCTGTTCCTTTCCTTTTCTCTCCCCCATCTTCTTAGACATTTTGCTTTCTTTTTTAAGACCAAGGCTGATAAGGCCCAGGGCTCTATAATCATTGATTAGATGAGTAATGAGCAGTACAACTTACAGATGAAAAATATTTTAAATTCATAATGTCATCAAATTGTACTTTTTGTTAAAACTTAAGGCTATTTCATCATCTATATGAATGTGGTTATCAAATTTGCTCAGTATTCCCTTGTTGCCAACTTTTCGTAAACTTAATGTCTCTGATTCACACAACACTTTTCTGTAATATTCCTTGGTAATTTACATTTTAATTGTAATCTTGCCATCTTCCACTTGTGTAGGATTTCATTATACATGTTTTTAGTGCAGGAAAATATATCTAGTTTTATTTTTCCACTGTGTATTTGTTTTTAATTTTTATGTGTACTCATGATAATGGAAAGGAAAAAAGAAAGAATGTCGATATTTATGAGTTGCTTGCAATTATGTCGTATAGTGGTGAAGAGTTTTGGTTCTGGAGCTCAACTATTTGTGCTTATATATTAGTCTCACCACTTACTGGCTGTATGAACTTGTGAAAGTTACTAACTTTGAGCCTCAGTTTTTTCAGTTGTAAAATGGAGATGATAATAACAACCAAGTGTTGTGAGGATTAAATGAGATAATTCTTGTAAAGTACTTGGCACAGTGCCTGGCATACAGTAAGTCCTCAAAAAGTATTAGCTGAAACAGTCAAATACATGAGTGGTAATATAGTAATAGACTTCCATATATAACCGTCCCTGTTGTCAAATGTGTGGGTTCTAGTGCGTGACTGACAAAACCAGAACATAAGAATAAGTGTTTTCTACTAAAAAATAATACTTCCACAAATTGCTTCAGGGATATTTTCACCCTCTTACCCTCCTTTCCTCCCTCCCTCTCTCCCTGTTTCTTCTCTTCCCTTCGTGTGTGTGTGTGTGTGTGTGTGTGTGTGTGTGTGTGTGTGTGTGTAAGCTGATGTGTACTGTCACATAAACATTTGGGCCTTACCAGTAAAAGTTTTTACATCTAGAAAGTACTTTGGTTGTGTAATAGTGGTAAGCAGTGTGTATAGACTTAAGAATTGAATAGTTAAAAGCAGCATTTTTTTTTTTTAACTGTTTGTCAGAGTTAAAGAGTAAGTCTGCTTTCAAGGTTGGATGGTCAGATGGCATGGTCATGGTCTTTTTTAGGCCACAGTGTCTTGTTGTTTATTATATTATTTCCTCTGCTTTGTACTCTCTTATCCTCCACAGTTTCTTTCTTATTCTTTATGATTGCTCAAGACATCGTCTCTCTCAAGAAGCATTTCTTTATCCATAGGCCAGAATGAATGCCCTTTCAATTACTCTTAAAGCATTCTGTGCAAAATGTGATGATTAGGTTTACACAGTGTATTGAAAATATTTCATTTTGTTTCTCGCTCCTTCCCTGAACTGTAATCTCCTTGAGAGTAGTGCGACTGGTCCAGAATCACATTTTAGTTTAAATCCCCACCATGCCATTTATGGTCATATAAGCATAGGGCTTTGTGGTGATGATTAAATGTGATAAATGGTGTGAGGAACTTAACATAGTTTTTAGTTCATAATAATGGTAATAATTGTAAATGATATTAATAAAAAATCCCAGCGTCTGTCGTTGTGTCTTGCGTAGGTACTGACAATGCTTAACTGAACTGCAACGTCTCTTTATCAGTTATCTGATTCTGTCGTTGCTTTAAACTGTTTTCCACTTGTTTTTTTTAAAAATTATTTAATTATTTGTTTTTTTGTTTATGTATTTATGGCTGTGTTGGGTCTTCGTTTCTGTGCGTGGGCTTTCTCTAGTTGTGGCAAGTGGGGGCCACTCTTCATCACGGTGTGTGGGCCTCTCACTGTCGCGGCCTCTCTTGTTGTGGAGCACAAGATCCAGACGCGCAGGCTCAGTAGTTGTGGCACATGGGCCTAGTTGCTCCACGGCATGTGAGATCTTCCCAGACCAGGGCTCGAATCCGTGTCCCCTGCATTGGCAGGCAGATTCTCAACCACTGCGCCACCAGGGAAGCCCTTCCACTTGTTTTTAAGGAACATTTACATCATTTCATTTCATTTCATGGGCCTGTGAGTTGGGTAGAGTATGTCTAATTGTGCCCATTTACTTCATAAAAGAACTTGTGTCAACCTAAATTACCTTCATACTCAACTTTTTCAGCAGTATAAAAAATGTTTTCTTTTGTCATCGATACAATGCATAGTTGAAACCACAGCAAGTAGCATTTTATTCTAAGTTGTGATTATTGTGTTGAATCTTAACTAGCGGTAGAGAAACCATTTGGTGGAAGCCGTTGCAGTAGTCTAGGCAAGAGACAGTAGTGACCCAAACAAGGATAATGCCAGTAGGAGAGAGAAGTGAATGGATTCTAGATATGTTTAGTAGAAAATGTATAGGACTTGATGGATGGTTGGATATGGTTGTGAGAGATAGGAAGTTGGGTTTTAGAGAGGGAAGAATCGAGGATAAATCCCAGGATTCTGGCTTAATTATGCAATTAGGTAAATGGTGGTACTTGTCATTGACAAGAGGAAGGACAGGTTTTGGGGAAGGTAGTGGTTCACTTTTAGGTTTGTTGAATTTCAAGCATCTGAGAGAAATCTGAGAAGGGGGATCTATGAGGCAGTTGGATATGTGGGGCTTAAGCTTAGGAAGGAGATCACGGCTATAAATATATGTTTGTCATCAGCATAAATGACCAAATTGAAGCCATGGGAGTGAGACAGATCAAGACAGATCAAGGAGAGAATAGATAGAACAGCATGAGAAAAGAGAACCTAGGACAGAAACTTGAGAAACATCATTACTTCCTTGTGGTGGTAGAAGAAGAACATCCTACAAAGATGAAGAAAGAAATAGAGGAGAAAAAAAAATTAAGTAGGGAGTGAGAAGCCCAGGAGAGTGTAATGTTATGGGAATAGAGGGAAGAGAATATTTTCAAAAGGAGGGGATGTGGTTGGCCATGGCAAATGGCTTTTACTTTCATCAGAGTCTTAATTTTTCCTTTGTATTCTGTGTAATGTTTATTTTAACCAGTGTTGCATTAACATTTATATTTTAAATTGTAACAAGATTATAATCCTGCATAGCGCTTTCACTAAGCTTTCCATGGTAGTTACAACAGTTCTAAATTATATCTAATAAAGGAGATTAATAATGGTAGGTCAGGAGATGAGTAAAATTATGTTACTAACTTGTTTCAAGGAAGAGTGCTCTAATGATCTAGAGCATTCTTACCTAAATATCAACAAGCCTCTACTTTTACAGGTAACTCCTGGTTATAGAAATTAATAGAATTAATTTTAAAAATTGGGTCCATGTTGGTATCAAGAATTTTTTAAGTGGTAAGTACAACAACTTGGAACGCTTTCTTGGAAAACTGCATAGTTAATTGCGAGGGAGCGTGTATAGTTTGAAGAAGTCCTTATCTTCTGTTTATAGAAAGAATGAATCATAGCATTAGGTCAGCTAACCAAGCAAATCACAGCACTTTTCATAAAACTGTACAGTATATTTGGTCTGTAAAGTGGTAGTCATTGTGGAGTATATTGGATTTGTGATCCATGATTCAGATTTTTTTTTAAGGCAAAAAATAATTTTGTGACCTTTTAATGCCATTCTAGACAAGCTCTAATAAGCCCACTTGTGGGTTATCTCTTTTGAGAAGTGTAAGTTCATTTAACTTAATATCCATAATTCAGATTTTATGAGTGCTGAATAACAAAGTTATTATTTAGAATATAGTCAGTAGGTTGCACTATTACTGTTGACCTCAGACTATTTGAAACTTATATTAGAAAAATTTGCCATTGTTTTATAAATCAGTTTTACAGGACTTCCCTGGTGGCGTAGTGGTTAAGAATCTGCCTGCCAATGCAGGGGACATGGGTTCAAGCCCTGGTCCGGGAAGGTCGCACATGCTGCGGAGTAACTAAGCCTGTGCGCCACAACTACTGAGCCTGTGCTCTTGAGCCTGCAAGTCACAACTACTGAAGCCCGCATGCCTAGAGCCCGTGCTCTGCAACAAGAGAAGCTACCGCAATAGAAGCCCACGCAATGCAATGAAGAGTAGCCTCCGCTTGCCGCAACTAGAGAAAGCCCACGTGCAGCAACAAAGACCCAGTGCAGCCAAAATAAAAATAAAATAAATTTATTTAAAAATAAATAAATAAATGTGTTTTACATCAAGAATATGCACTTATGTTTTAGAGATAGTAATTAAGAATTGATTTGAAAATTAATACAGGGATTAGAATCTCGTTAGATTAATTTTAATATTATGGTCAGAAAAGGTGAGAAAAAGAATTTGAAACTGCAGAGTAAAAGTTAGATTTCCTTATCGTGTTGACGTAATTGTTGGCATTCAGAGTATTGTTAGCTGTTATTTTTGTGTATTGGGTCGGCCAAAAAGTGCCTTTGGTTTTTAAGTAAAAATAAAAGACATGTTTTTCATTTTTACCAAGAACTTTATTGAACAACATATTCACTCTTTGGTTCCATTACCTTCTGCCATTTTTCAGGCAACTTCGTAATTCTGTCTTCCCAAAGCTTTTTATCTTTTTGAGCAAAGAACTGTTCCAGGTGCCTTTTACAGTCTTCCAGGGAATTGAAATTTTGTCCATTTAGAGAATTTTATAAAGACTGAAATAAATGGAAATCTGAAGGTGCAATATCTGGTGAATACGGCGGATGAATCAGAACTTCTCAGCCAAACTGTAACAGTTTTTGCCTGGTCATCAAAGAAACATGCGGTCTTGTATTATCCTGATGGAAGGTTATGCGTTTTCTGTTGACTAATTTCAGATGCTTTTTGTCAAGTGCTGCTTTCAGTTGGTCTAATTGGGAGCAGTACTTGTTGGAATTAATTGTTTGGTTTTCCAGAAGGAGCTCATAATAGAGGACTCCCTTCCAATCCCACCATATATACAACATCACCTTCTTTGGATGAAGACCAGCCTTTGGTGTGGTTGGTGGTGGTTCATTTCGCTTGCCCCATGATCTCTTCTGTTCCACATTATTGTACAGTATCCACTTTTCATTGCCTGTCACAATTTGTTTTCAAAACGGAATGTTTTCATTATGTTTTAGTAGAGAATCTCATGTGGAAACACGGTCAGGAAGGTTTTTTTTCACTTAACTTACGTGGAACCCAAACATCAAAATGATTAACATAACCAAGCTGGTGCAAATGTTTTTGAACACTTAATTTGGATATTTTGAGTATGTTGGCTGTTTCCCGCGTGGTATATCGTTGATTGTTCTCAATTAATGTCTCGATTTGATCAACTTCAACTGGTCTGCCTGACTGTGGAGCATTGTCCAGTAAGAAATCTCCAGCATGAAACTTCAGAAAACTGCACAAATCTTTTTTGTGTGTTTCAGTTGCGTTTTTACCTTTCTTGAAGTAATAAAGCATAATATGCCGAAAATGTTGCTTATTTTCTTCCATCTTCAATATAAAAATGGCTACACAGAAATTCACCAATTTGATGTCTTTTTTAAAATGCATGCTGAGGGCTTCCCTGGTGGTGCAGTGGTTGAGAGTCCGCCTGCCGATGCAGGGGACACGGGTTCGTGCCCCGGTCTGGGAAGATCCCACATGCCGTGGAGCGGCTGGGCCCGTGAGCCATGGCTGCTGGGCCTACGCGTCCGGAGCCTGTGCTCCGCACGGGAGAGGCCACAACAGTGAGAGGCCCGCATACCGCAAAAAAAAAAAATAATAATAAAATGCATGCTGATATGACAGCTGTCACATACAGTCTAACAAAATTGTTTCGAATGAAGTTAAAGACAACTAAGTACTACTAGAGCCATCTTATGGAAAAAACCGAACGAACCTTTTGGCCAACCGATCTTTAACTTGGATACTAACTATAATTAGCTAATGAAGGACTAATGCTTCTCACATTTTGGACTAGGATCAGGAAAATGTTTCCTTGAACTAGAAACTACTAATAGAGGATATTACTTTTCTACAGAAGTATCCCATGTTAAGATATGGTTTACAAAATGTGGTGCTTAATTATGGGACTAGGGTATTTGTCAAATTAGGAAGATCAAAATATTGTTGAAGATCAATTAATGCGATTAAGGTATCCTTAGGAAGAATAACTAGAGCATAAAATGATATAAAAAGAAAAACCACACAGCCAATTGGTTAGTGTTTAGCATAGTACAGGAGATGGTAGGAAGTGAGAGATGTTATTTGGCGGTTGTTAGAATGGTGCTTTATTCTGGGGTTGTAGTAATGTAGGCTTCTTTGTATTTAAGTTAACTGCATCTTAAACTTTAAAAAATTTCAATTAAAAAAAGTAGCTTGTAGACGCAACAACCAGTTTTCAGGGCTGCTGCACACTTAGACTGTGTGCATTATTATGCAGTTCTTTGTAATGCTTTTGTTCCGTCCAGATTTGTTGGGAAGGAAATGCCCTGGAAGGTGGCGTGTGATTTATTAATCAGTTTGAGGAGGTTGGTTGGTATAGTTCAGTTGAGTCGTATCTGCTTTAGCTTTAGGTTGAATTTTTGGACCTAAAAACCAAGAACCAAATTCCAAATTGGGCCCCTACCCATTAACTCATATTTTCTGTGAGTTCCTTTTTAGAAACATAATTAATATTCACTTTGCAACTTTTAGCTTAATACTAATTACTTTGTAATGCTTTCGCTATTAGTTACCTGTTGCTTTATAACAAATTACCACAAAACTCAGTGGCCAAAACCAATCAGCATTTATTTTCTTCTCTCCCTCCCTCCCTCCCTCTCTCCCTTCCTTCCTTCCTTCTTTCCTTCCTTGTCAAGAATTCAGAAGCTGTTTAGCAGGTGGTTCTGGCTCAGGATCTCTCAGGCTCAACTGAGGGAGGATCCACATCTAAGCTCACTCAGGGTTGTCAGCAGACCATAGAATACCTGCTTCCAGCTGTTGGCAGGCCTCAGAACTCTGGTTGTTGGCCAGATACATTAATTTATTGGTCATGTGGGCTTCTCCATGGGGCTGCTCACAACATGGCAGCTTGCTTACCCCAAAGCAAGATATCTGGGTGAAAGTCACCAAAACGGGAGCCACTGTCTTTTTTTTTTTTTTTTTTTTTTTTTTTTGCGGTACGCGGGCCTCTCACTGTTGTGGCCTCTTCCGTTGCGGAGCACAGGCTCCGGACGCGCAGGCCCAGCGGCCGTGGCCCACAGGCCCAGCCGCTCTGTGGCATGTGGGATCTTCCCGCACCTGGGCACGAACCCGTGTCCCCTGCATCGGCAGGCGGACTCTCAACCACTGCGCCACCAGGGAAGCCCCCACTGTCTTTTTATAACCTAATTTTGGGAGTGACATCCATTACTTCTGCCAAATTCCGTTCCTTAGAAGTGAGTCACTAAATCCAGCCCATACTCAGAGGGAGATTACAGAAGGGCATGCATACCAGGAGGTGGGATCATTGTGAACCATCTTAAAAGGCTGCTCATCACACGGTCCTTTAAAGTTTAAAACTTTTTGTGGTTGTTGGAGAATTCTTTCCTGAAAGGGAAGCTTATGGAGGAAACCCAAAATATAAAACAGATAAATGGAGAGCTGTTCTGTCCAGAGCAGGGGTTCTAGGGACCTAGAGCTTACCTGCTAGCATCCCTCCACTTCAGCTTTTCTGAACAGATTGAATATTAGTATCTTTACCGTCTAATGTCAGTCAAGAACATGAATATGTACTATTTTTCTCATACTTTCCTTTTAGAATTTGTCAACAGTTGCAGTTCTAAAATTCTAGCTTATAAATAAAAATCAGGTATTGGAATATGGAAAATGATTTGTGTAAATGTTTCTGGCAACTTTAACGGTCTGAGGAGCTTTCTTTACTAGTAAATCTAATGGAATGGCTGATTTTGTAATATTAGCAGATATAATTTATATATTGGTAGGATAATGATAGTGATTTACTTAGTAACTACTGTCTAGAATGTTTTCTTAACTATTTCCAAATTATATGTATTTTTGTATAAGTGGTATTTGCACTTCTTTAAACATTAATGTGTTCTTGTATCTCATGCACATCGTGATTCCTAATCAATACCATAAATTACTTATTTTCTGTATCTTGCAATATAAAGAATATAGTCTCAAAATAATAGTATAGTCATCCCTTGGTATCTGTGGGGGATTGGTTCTGGGACCCTCTTGGTTACCAAAATCTGAAGATGCTCAAGTCCCTTACTAAAATGGTGTAGGAGTTGCACATAAACCTGCATATATACTCCCATATACTTTAAATCATCTCTGGGTTACTTATATTTCCTAATACAATATAAATGCTATGTAAATAGTTGTTAGCATGTTCTGCTTTTTGGAACTTTGTGTAATTTTTTTTCCGAATATTTTTGATGTATGGTTGGTTGAATCTGTGGATGCAGAACCCCTGGATACAGAGAGCCAACTGTACCAAAATTAATACAAACACTAAATCTCTAAACTTAGAATTTTTTTAATAGTTCTTTAAAGGTATATAAAATCATTTGAAAATAATTCTGTTTCTGGGTGGTTATGTTACAATTTGGTATATGGTTAGATTCCAGGCATGGTTTTTAAGTGCATTACTTATATTTTTATTAACTTAATCCTCACGATTGTTCTGTGAAGTAGGTTCTGCTGTTACCCCTATTTTACAGATACAGTTTTTTCCATCTTGATTTTAGGTTAATTTATGTTAAGAAAATAGTACTGTTTTTGTTTGTTTCTTTATGGGTTCATGTAGAGCTAAGTAGCAGATAAGGCTGAAAGAAAGGAAAATTTAATTAAGAAATGGATTATCTGATGAGCTGTTTAAGGAGCAAAAAAGGATGACAGTTTCTGTAAATAACATTATTTAGTAAGTAAATGTATAATTCACTTTTGACCTTATTTTGGTTAACTGAGGTACACACATCCCCCCATATTTATGAACCATCAATAATGTCACTGAAATATGTGTGAATATATGTATAATGTTGAATTTTATTACACTGCTAAAGGATTTCAAGTCCAGGATTTACCATGAACAACTTTCCACAGCTATAATACCTTACATTAGAATTTTAAATCTTAATTGAAAGTTAGAAAATAATGTACTTGGAATCACAAAACCAGTTGTAATTTAAGTTGCTTCCGGCCAAAATATAATGTCTAAACTAATGGGTAGTAGTGGAAGTGAAAGTTAGCTAACTCTTTTTTTCTGAACAGTTTTTTCATAAGTTCAAATTGATTTTATGCAGTAGATTCTCATTAGTGAAACACTTGATTAGGTTCTTGATTACTAAGGAGTACCTTTTTGTGGATGGGCGTTACAATTATTAGAGCTTACAGAGGATACTTTTGAATAGAGTATCCTAATTTCTGGAATTTCTTTTCTCAGCTGTTCTGATAAAATCCATCTTAGTTGAGCTTATGCTATGATAACAACAACAAACAGCTTTGAATGCTGGTCTCTTAAGTGAACCTTTTGGTTACCTTAAAATATTTTCAAGATATTTTGATTCTCAAATTATTTTTAAAAATGCACTTGATTTTATTTTCAATTCATAAGATCTGAGTCTAAATGGAGACTGCATGTGTTGCTATAAGTTAAAATTGGAAATTATCATTTATTTCTTAATGACAACTTTTATACTAGCTTATACCATAAGGATAAAATATTTGGATTATTGCTCCTGAATCTGTTGCATCAATCCAAACGCGTAGGACCTTCATGCCATGTACTTATACTTACTTTTCAGGGAATAGATGGTAACTAGGAATCTGGTTAACTAGATGGCCCTTTTGGCATTTATCTCTGTATTACAGTTAGAAATTGAGGTCTGTGTAGTGCCCCTGTTTGCCTGAATGGGCCATTTAAAAGCTGATGCGTTAAGTAGCTCATGCAGTTCAATATCAAAAAGCAAACAACCCAATCCAGAAATGGGAAGAAGACCTAAATAGACATTTCTCCAAAGAAGATATACAGATTGCCAACAAACACATAAAAGGATGCTCAACATCACTAATCATCAAAGAAATGCAAATCAAAACTACAATGAGGTATCACCTCACACTGGTCAGAATGGCCATCATCGAAAAAAATTTACAAACAATAAATTCTGGAGAGGGTGTGGAGAATAGCGAACCCTCTTGCACTGTTGGTGGGAATGTAAATTGATACAGCCACCACGGGGAACGGTATGGAGGTTCCTTAAAAAACTAAAAATGGAACTACCATATGACCCAGAAATCTCACTACTGGGCATATACCCTGAGAAAACCATAATTTAAAAAGAGACATGTACCACAATGTTCATTGCAGCACCATTTACAATAGCCAGGATATGGAAGCAACCTAAGTGTCCATTG
>NC_041219.1:96036326-96058370 GCF_002837175.3 Physeter macrocephalus
CCACCGAGAGGGGTGGGATAGGGAGGGTGGGGGAGAGGCAAGAGGGAGAGGGGATATGGGGATATATGTATACATATAGCTGATTCACTCTTTTACAGCAGCAACTAACACAACAATGTAAAGCAATTATACTCCAAAAAAGATGTTAAAGAAAAAGTAAAAAGAAAAATAAAAACAAAGGAACCTGACTCATCCAAAGAAAAAAAAAGAAAAAAAAAGCTAATGCATTAATTACTATTATTTTTTAAAACTCAGATTTATATAAAAATGGATATAATTTGTCCAAGACAATTTGTATCTTTAAGTGGGAATCTAGGAAAAATCGGTTGACATGGTGCTGTCAACTTTTACTAAATACAAATATTACCTTATGACAAGATTGAAACAAGATTTTCATTAGAATTACATTTTCAGTTTGTTTTTGTTGAGTAATGATTTTATACACCATTTTATCCTGTTTACTCTTAAAACAAAGGAAAAGCTATACATTATCTTTAATTTTTTCCATAGAACGAAGAACCATGAAACCATATGTTTCCTGAAGGTAGGGGATAATTATTAAATAGGAGCATAATGGTAGCAGGGAAGACTATAACTGAAACATATCTGTATCTTCAGTAAGAACTAGTGTTTGAAGTCATCACTGCTCTAGCACATTAAAGTGAACATGTACCTGATTAATATGTATTGAGTTAAAGGTAAAGGCAGTCTTCATGTGAACCTGAAATAAAGTTCTGTTGAGGAGACTTTTCTTCTGTTAGAAATAGTTTTTTGTTTTTCAATGACAGGTCCAATTTAGAAAGTATAACATGGGCGGGTGGGAAGGGGAAGCTGGGAGGAGGTGAGAGAGTAGCATTGACATATATACACTACCAAAAGTAAAAGAGATAGCTAGTGGGAAGCAGCTGCATAGCACAGGGATATCAGCTCGGTGGTTTGTGACCACCTAGAGGGGTGGGATAGGGAGGGTGGGAGGGAGATGCAAGAGGGAGGGATTATGGAGATATATGTATACATATAGCTGATTCACTTTGTTATACAGCAGAAATTAACACAACATTGTAAAGCAACTATATTCCAGTAAAGATGTAAAAAAAATAAATAAATGAAATGGAAAAAAATTAAGTAAAATAATTTATTGCTATAAAAATAAAAAATATAAGTTAATCAAAAATATTACTGTACTACTTTGTACAATTATTTACATTAAAATCAGCGTCATTGTTTATCAGTGGCCTGGCATACTTTTTTTTTTGTGGACATGCTTATATATGTGTATGTGGTTGGTTTTTGTAGGTGACAAATGGTTATTTTAAAGACTTAGAGTGATGAATGGGAATTGCATTGATGCTTTTTATCTGAAGTCTTACAGATTGTTAATCCACTGTGGTGGCCTCTACACCAAAATTCAAGCAATGTTAATGACAATGGCTAGTTAAGAAATGGTAGATTTTGATCAACTAATTATCTTTTACTAATATTAAAAAATGATGGTGGTGTTTTAGTGAGATAGAATATTCTGATAGCTGATTTTTTATATATTAAAATATAGCTGTTGTTACAGTGGAGATTTTAAAATGAAACCATTCAAATCATTTTCTTTTCCTTGTGTTTCTGATAATGCCAGAAGTTTCTGTTGACCTCATAGTTAGCACATTGTTTCTGTATTTACTTTGGTGCATTCATATATAATAATCTGATGCAACTCTGTCCCCTGTAGTTCTACATGTATTAATAATCTCAAATAAATTTAAATAATTTTCTTATTCTGATAGAGAAGAAAAAGCTGGATCACTTACCAGTAACTGGAGTTCTCCTATTGGGTAATCTCCACAGATCCACATTCTTTGAAGTTATTGTGAATGCCTCGAGGACCAAGGGACCGTTGAAATTTCCAATTTCAGGAAGGTAAGCGAGCACACTGAAGCATGTCTCTAGCATCTCCCAAATCCCCTCCCCCCAACTTTCTTACATATGCGTCTGTACTGCATGCCCCCTCAGTTCCAGTGGATGCCCATCAGGAAGATTCTCATGCTGGACAGAAGGGCAAGAGAGGTGGATCTGTGAGGGAAAAGACCCAATAGGATAACTCAAGTTGCTGGTAAGTAATCTAGTTTTCACAGACTTAAGATTTTTTTCCCACATTTCTTCTCTTTAGGAGTTCATTTAATTACAAAGAGAGGAAGTTGTTTGGGATAGCTTCTTTTTGTAAGTTTGTTTTGGATTATAGAATTTATTGTATGGATGATAAATACCTAGTGCTTAACGGGTATATGAATAAATGTGACATTAATTTTAAAGTATACATTTAATAATAGCTGTTTATAAAAATTATATATTTATTACCTTTTGATAAATAGTGTAATAGTTCTAAAGCAGTGTGAGGAAGCTGTATGTTGAATTATTTTAATTCCTTTATTTGTGATGTTTGTTTTATTGAAGTAGATACTTATACTGTAAAATTTCTGCTTATGTCAAATTTGGCCAAATTCTTTTGGCATAGTACTAAAGAGCAAGAATAGTTTTACTTCTTACTGACCTAGTTTTCAATGTACCTTTTAATTTCATTGAAGGTATATTTGGAAATAATTCAGGGTATGTTGCAAGTATACTTAACCACTTCATTGTTCATAATGGATTGGCTTATTGATGTGAAGGGGTGACATAGTTGGTTCACTACGAGCTCTGTGATTCCTCGTGTACCAACCCGATTTATTTATGTAAATGTTAGAATTGGACAGAGTCCCTTGCTTCCCGTTTCTCTCTCACTCATTCTGCATTGTTACCAGGTTACCATTTTTAAAAGGCCACTTATAGCACATAAAGACCTGTAGTGGTGCCGTGCTCTTGCTGTTTTATAAAATTTCATCCATTTGCTGGGTACTTAGGGCCTCTCATAATCTAATCCCATCCTATTTATCCAGCCTTAATTTCTTCAATATGAAACTTTTGTTTTGGTCTTACCAGGATACTTCTCATATTTATGCTTTGGCTTGTGCTTTTCCATTTTCTTGAAATGACCCTCTTTTCATTCTTCTTCTCTATACTTTAAGGTTGAGGTCAGGTCCTACCCCTTACATAAATCTTTTTATGCTGGCATCTCTGTTATTTCTGCTTCTTCAGTGGAAAAATGAGATTGTTATGAGGATTGAATTAACTAATTCTTGGAATGTACTTAGAACAGTGCCTAGTGGCACATAATAACTTCTCTTATTAGTTATTATTTGATTGTAGTTTGATCTTAAATATTTCTGTGATTGTAGGTATACTTATCTGTATGACACAGTTTAGCTTTAAATATTAGCTTCAGGTTGTATTGATTGTTATTTCTTCTGATGTAAAACTCTTAAGCTGACTTGTATGGTCTTTGAGAGCAAGGATAGGATTTTATTGTGTTTTATCTTCCTAACATTAGTGACTGAGATTAAATCGTGCCCATTGAAAAATTAGTTTTCATGTAGAATCACAAATATACTTGCCAGTTTTTTCATGTATAAAACGGGTTCATTTGGCTAATCAATCTGTTTGTACTGTATATTTTTCTTAAGAACAGCAACATTTTTCCTTCAAAGCTGGTATAGTGAAATTATTATTGTTTAATACACTATAAACTTCCATTGTACATTAGAAAAGAATGTATAGCTTTGAGAGTGTTAATTCGATTGTATTCACTTTAAGACTCTGTGTAGTAGTATACTTGATTTTTGAGGTTGGAATATCTTAGAAGATTATTGCTTGATTTTTTCAGAAATGCTCGGATTTAAGATACCTGTCTGATGAAGCAGTAAATGAAATCTGATTTCAAGGTCACTGAAGGAAGGAAATGCTTTTTGACAGATTGTCACTTCTGAATAATCACCAGAGAACCACTTCAGGTCCAATTAGACAAGCCAAAATGAAGAACAGTTAGTCAGATGATTTAAGTGTTTGATTTGAATCTGCCGACTCTTCAGTCTCCTGGCTTTTTTTAGTGTGATATGGTATGAGAATGCCCTTGTTGTTTAGAGATGCATGCTGAAATATTTAGAAGTGAAATATCATTATGAGTTCAGAAGAAAAATGTGTGGGTATCTGGATGTGGTGATATGTGTATGTAAAGAGAGAGAAAAGGAGAGAGTAGATCTGGAAAATTTTAACAATTTTAAATCTAGGTGAAGGGTACAGTGGTATACATTGTACTTTCAACTTTTCTGTGGCTCTGATATTTTTCAAAGAAAAGTTGGGGAGAAAGTATTTTATAAAGAACTTTATTGTGCTTCAGTTTCTCTAATTCTAAAATGGCAATAATAGGACTTATTCTTTCCATGCCTTGATGCAGGTAGGCACAGTGGGATAACATTCGGTAGAATAGCAGTCAGGAGAGCTCTTAAGAAGTATTTTTTTTTTTGACATTAAAGAATTTTATAATGGAGAACTTTTCAAAGAACATTTCACCTAAAAGTATATTAGATTAAAGTATATCTATTCCTTTTTTTATTATTCAGAGCATATTCCATTATAATTGAATAAGAGCAATCAAGAAAAAAATATATGTAGATATATAAATTAACCAATTTAAATCTTGAAAATGAAAAATGTATCTAGTTATAAAATAATCATTGGGAGACTTCCCTGGTGGTGCAGTGGTTAAGAATCTGCCTGCCAACGCAGGGCACACGGGTTTGATCCCTGGTCTGGGAAGACCCCACATGCCACGGAGCAACTAAACCCGTGCGCCGCAACTACTGAAGCCCGCGTGCCTAGAGCCCATGCTCCACAGCAAGAGAAGCCCTGTGCACACTGCAACAAAGAGTAGTCCACGCTCGCCGCAACTAGAGAAAGCCCACGTGCAGCAACAAAGACCCAATGCAGCCAAACATAAATAAATAAATTTTTAAAAAATCATTGGGCAAAATAGAAGATTAGATGTAGCTAAAGAGAGAAGTTGTTAATTTCAAGGTAAAACTGGTTAACTCTTCCAGGACTAGAGCACAGGGAGATAAAGAGATGAAAAATAGGAAAGAAAAACTAAGACACCTTAGGAGTAGATTGAAAAGGTCCCACGTATCTCTAATTAGAGTTCCAGAAGAGAGAATACAGAGAATGGTAGAGAAGCAATATTGAAGAAAAAATTACTAAGAATTTTCAAGCATTAAAAAAAATAGTGGAAATTATGAAATAATTAGAACTGAATCACAACAAAAGTATTGTATCAAAACTTGAGGGATATAAGAAAAGTGGTGCTTAGGGGTAAACGTATAACCTTAAATGCATGTATTAGGTTGAAAGAAAATAAGTGACCCCTATATACAGCTCAAAAAACTGAAAAAAGTAAAAAGTAAAACCAAAGAAAGAAGGAAAGAGGAAATGAAAATAAAAGTAGAATTTGATGAAATAGAAAGTAATCAACAATAGAAATAGTAGCAATGTTCATTCAGATTGAAGCTGGTTCTTTTCAGTTGATAAGTTCTGGAAGTACTCACCAAGAAGCAGATGACACAAATAATAAAGTTATAAAATGGGATATAATTACAAATAGTAATTGTAATTTTTAAAACCATAAGAAATCACTATTAATTTATGTGTATATAAATTTTAAAAACCTGGTGAAATGGTCTGTTTTCTAGGGAAAAAATCATTCAAAAATTGTACAAGAAAAAGAAAATCCATAGAAACTAAAATCCACTAAGACATTGAAGCTATAGTAAATTTCCCCAAGAAGTTTTTTTAAATATCAACTTAATTGAGCTATAGTTCATAAACCATTCCACCTACCCATTTAAAATGTACAATTTAATGGTTTTTAATATTTTTACAGAATTGTTCAGTCATTACCACAGTCAATTTTAGAATATTTTCATCACCTCAGAAAGAAACCATGTACCTATTAGCAGTCAATCCCAATTCTCTACAAACCCTCAAGCCTTAGACAACCACTAATCTACTCTCTGTTTCTCTAGATTTGCCAGTTCTACACATTTCACACAATGCAATCATTCAGTTTATGGCCTTCTGTGGTTTACTTCTTTCATTTAGCATAATATTTTTAAGGTCCAGCCATGTTGTAGCATGTATCAATATACTTCATTCCTTTTTATGGCCAAATAGTATTTCATTGTGTGGATATACCATGTCAGTTGATGGATATTTGGATTTTTTTCCTATTTTTTGCCTATTATGAATAGTCCTGGTACCAACATTTGTGTGAAAGATTTTGTGTGAGCATGTGTTTTCATTTCTCTTGGGTGTATACCTAGGAGTAGAATTGCTGGGTTATGTGGTAACTCTGTTTAACCTTTTGGGGGGCTACCAGACTTTTCCAGAGCAGCTGTACCGTTTTACTTGCCCACCAGCAATGTATGAAGGTTCTAGTTTTTCTACACCCTCACCAGCATTTTCATTATCTCTCTTTTTGATTAAAGCCATCCTAAAATTGGTGTGAAGTAGTATCAGAAGGAGTAGTTTTAATTGTGATTTTGTAATCATAATTTCACATATACTTTAGGGAAACAGGTAATCCCAATTTTATACAAACTGATGCACATAATAGAAAAAGAGGGAGAGCTGCCCTGTTGTTTATCAGACAAATTTAGCCTTGAAACCTAAACTGAAAAGAATATACAAGGGAAAATATATTACATTCAATCTCATTTATGAACAGAGACAAAAATTTTATTATTTTATTTTTTCTTGAAAAATTTTAATTAGGATAGGAATGTATGGATAATTCAATATTTGAAAATTATATCAATGTAATTTATACAGTAAGAGAGAAAAAATCTTGAAAGATTTGGTAAAAGTATATGATAAAACTCAGCACTCATTAATGTTTTTTAAAAAGGTAACCCTCAAACCATGAAGAGAAATGAACTTTTTTCTTCCAGTAGAGGCTGTCTTTCAAACAGCAAGTGTCATGCTTAATGGCGAAACCTTAGAAACATTCCCTTTAACGTCAGGAATAAGACAAATATATCTCTACTAATAAGATAAGAAAAAAATAGAAATAAAATACAAAAGGATTGGAAAGGAAGAAAAATGAGATGAACATATCCCTAGAAAAAATTTTTTAAATCAACAGACTGTACTAATAAGAGAATTCAATGTGACTGGATACAAGCTCAACATTCAAATTGACTGACAACCAGTTAGAAAATGAAAAATACCTCTTTTATAGCAAATTCTATAAAGTACCCAAGGTTTTATTGAAGGACATAAAAGTAGACATGAATAAAAGGATATACTATAATTATTAGTGGGAAGTATAAATATTGCTAAAAAATTAACTTCTCTGTGATTTATATGTAATTTCAGACAAAAATCTCAGTAGGATTTTTTTTTCTTTTTTGGTGGAAAATGACCTTCATATACAAAAGTAAAGGCACATGAATAACCAAGACAGCTCTGAAAGAAGAAAAAGGACAAGGAAGAGGGAGTTGTGCTGTTGGCTATCTGGACTAATCTTAAAATTATGATATTTAGAATAGAATCCTACATAGCATGAAAAAAAATAAACTGTTACAGCATGAGATGAATCTTCTAGACTAAATGTTGAGCAAAAGAAGTGAGACACAAAAGAGTTCATATTGTATGATTTCATTTCTAGGAAGCTCAAAAACAGAACTAATCTGTGGTGATCGAGATCAGAATAGTGGTTATCTTGGAAGCGTGGTACTGACCAAGAAGGGATATGAGGAGCATTCTGGAGCATGAGAAATGTTAATATCTTGGTCTGAGTTGGATATGAATATACATATTTAAAAATACATATTGCCTATTATGAATAGTCCTGGTATACATATTTAAAAATCGGGCTGTACATAGTACTTGAGTACTTGTATACTTTATATAAATTATACCTCAAAGAAAAGTAAAGCCTCATGGTATTTAAAGTAGTATAGTCTTAATACAGGAAAAGACAGATTAATATAACAGAATAGAGAGTTCAGAAATGGATCCATATATATTTGAGAAGTTGGTAGGTGCTATAGAGATGGCATTTTCTATCAGCAGGGAAAGAAAATGTGGACTGTTGAATTGGTTGTTCTGTATGGGGGAAAACTAGATTTCTACTTCAGACCATATGCAGAAATGAATTCCAGTTGAATTAAACACTAAACATGAGAAACTTTTTAAAAAAGAGGAACGTATAGAAGAATATGTATCTTTAGGATATGTAAGGCCTTCTTTAACAAGTCAAGAAAAACAGAATGAACCTTCAAGGATAAAAAACCATCAAGGATTTGACTACCTCAAAAAGAAAAACTTAGCTTTAATATAAGGCATCATAAACCAAACTAAAACATAATGTCACATCTGGGAGATATCTGTAATGTCCAGTGGATTTGTGTCCAGAATATGTAAAGATCAAAAGAGGTACTATAGGTGATACAAATAAAATGAACAATGGATAGTAAGGCAATTCACAGCAGAGGAAACTGGAAATTGGACTGAGAAGATGCTTAGCCTCATTTGTAGGGAAATGTAGTTAAAAGCTTATGAACCATCGATTTTCACCCATTAGATTGCAAAGCTCAGGATCAGATAAGTGTTACACAATTTAAAATGTGCATACCTAGTATCCAGCAATTCTATTCAAGGTATTAGTCTAGAGAAACTTGCACATTTGCCCAGGGAGATTTATGCAGGGATATTCATTTGGAAAAAATATCTAAATGTCTACAATAAGAGGCATGGATAAATAAAATAAGATATGAAAGTTATTTAATGAAGAATTACCTAGATCTATGATTAGGTTATTGTCAGTGATTTTTTTTAAATTTAAGAAACAGATTCTACTGTCTATGCCCAGCAATTGTTCTAAGCATTTTATAAACATTAAATATTTTAGTCCTCATGAGAATTTAGAAATACTGTCATTATTTCCATTTTATAGATGGGGATACTGAAGCATAGAGGGGTAAATAACCCTACCTACTCTCATAGGTAGTAGATAGCAGAGCTGGGATTCAAAGCTAGGATTGAACCTCAGTGGCCTGGCTCCAGAGTCCACACTGCCATGCCATCTTTTGATGCTTATAAATATGGAGAGACCTCATAAATGCAAGGAAAAGATATTGCAGAATGATGCATACAATATGATCTCATTTACACCAAACTCATGGTAGTTGTTACCTCTGGATGGGGTTGGGAGGTGAGAGAGATCTTAATGATAGTGGTAAAAAGAAACTAGCTTATAGAACTGCATGTTTTTCCTTAATATAAAAGTAATATAAGTAAAGTAGTATGTACATTATAGCTTTTAGACATCTGCACTTAATGTATGTATATGCTTATTTTTGTAAAAGGAAACACTGGAAAGATTGACCTTTATTGTTTTAATCTTTATTTATTCTTGGTATTGGTTATATAGAAAAAAAAAAGCAGTGACCCTAGCAAAATGGCTATAATTTAGTCTAGTTCTGAGATAGTGAGCAGCAGATAAGTGCCAGACCCTGGGTTAAGTGCTGGGGATAGGGTGCTTTCATCCTCTCTCTTTAAGGAGTTCAGAGTTGAACAGGAAAAGAGATGAGAAAAATACTTTTAATTCAGTATGTTATGTCCCTCTCTCTTCTTCCCTGTTTCTCCATCCCCACCCTTTCCCCTCCATATACAAATAGGAGAAGGGGGAAATGTCTTGAGTTGGGGCAAGAGAAACGGGCAATGAAATATTGATGGCAATCCTACTTCTTATTCTTTTACAAAACTATGAGAGAGTAAATTCTATAATGGTCAGAGATTGTAGCTTGTTCACCATTATATCTCCAAAACTTAGTTTAATACCTTGTGCTTAGTAGACCCCTGGATGTTGAAATGAATGCAGTTTGACACTTCACTCTCAAATTAACTAGCACCTGAGCCCAAAGTTCTCCTTAAGCCGTCTAGGGTATCTTCCACTGGTTCCATTTCTTCAACTGATTACCAAAGTCTAAGGCAGTTTGACTGAGAATTATATATGAAGTCTTGAATTGTTTTGTGCCAAAGAATTCTGAGTTGAGAAATATTTTAATCTGTAGGAAATATTGGATCTCTAAAATCCAATAAAAGTTTCTTTGTGCTGAGTCCAATACATTTTTTTAAAATTAGTAGTCTTCTAATATTGGGATAGTTCAGTTGTTTTTCTCAGATATTTCATTCTCTGTCTTTGAGTCAGTGCTATCTTGTAAAAGTTTTATGTTCTGTATCTTGTTTGTGAAATTCTTAATTTCCTAAAACAACATTCTTTTTAAGTTTCCAGATGGATCATGGAATGTTTCCAGGTGGTATTAGTATTTATGAGAATTCCACTATCTTTCAAAATCTGTCATGGTATCTCATAAAAAGTAATACAGTTATTTCCTTTCACCCTAATGAGAGAGGTGTGTTTTCCTTTATAGCAAATTGAAATTAGGTGAGCTCTTTCCCTAAAGGGTGAATTTGAATATCTGAAAATTGCTGAGACTGGGTAAGCTTGAATAAATCATAGTGAAAGATATTTATCTTACACTGTAAGTTTAACACTAGGATTGTAATTGAGAAAAATCCTAAAACAAAGGTTATTGTTATCCTGGATGGATTTGGCTAAACTATTGGTCAAATCCTGTAGTATGTGTACATAGTGCTTCTTTCTATGTAACCCTTTTGCCAGAGGTAACATGAAGAGAGCCTGGTTAACATTGGGTGGAACAATCCTGCTGGCTCAAGCCCCTCCCCAGATATTTGATTCAGTCTATTTTCTGGACAGTCTGGTAAGCTGTCATTGTTCTTCACATTAAAATCATCTTATTCAGGATGTACCCAAGAGGAATTTAGTACTAAAGGAACAAACTATTAAATTCAATGAAAATGTTAAAAATAGTCATATTAACTTAAGGCTTCACATTAAACATGACTAATTTATAACAGCACTGTCCAATAGAAATATAATGCAAGCCACAAAAGGGAGTTATATATATAATTTTAAAATTTCTTGTGGCCAAATTAAAAAATTAAAATGTAACTCAATATATCTAAAATATTACCCTTTCAATTTTTAGCAGGATATTTCACAATCTTTTTCATATTAAGTCTTAAAAATCTGGGGTGTATTTTATACTTAGAGTACATCTCAATTCAGATTAGCACATTTCAAGTACTCAGGACCCACATATGGCTTCTGTATTATACAGAGCAGACTTGGAGCATCTGAAAAACATTTGGTTTTATATAGTTCTCCGTCTGTTACTTCTCATTAAAGATGCTTTGAGTATTTTTTTTTCTTTTATTGCTTCACCTGTTCCTAGGTGCTTAGCTTTACTATTGATCATTGGTAACCTGAAACCCTACTATGCATTCCTAAATTTGACAGACCATTTAGGTCTTTCTGTAATGTTTTCTCATATCCAGGCCTACTTAATTTCTTTAGATAAATTGTAAAGTTTCCTTCCTATAAGCTTTTAATCAGAGTATCAGACTCAGATCTTCTACATGGGCTATAGTAGGTAGCATTATACAGTTGACCTTGAACTGCATGGGTCTGCTTATACGTGGATTTTTTTCAATAGTAAATACTGCAGTACTACACAGTCTGCCACTGATTGAATCCATGGATGTGCAGAAACCCTGGATACAAAGGGCCAACTATAAGTTATATTCAGATTTTTAACTGCATGGGAGTGGTCACCCCTAAGCCCCTAAGTTCAAGGGTCGACTGCACATTATTGTCATTGTTATCTCCCTCACCCCAGCAGGGTAACAAACCTCTCCTTTCTTGGTTCAAAGTCACTGCTCTGAAGCAGAAGGTTTCCTTACATGCAGACTTCTTTTTTCTGAGGTGAGATCTAGCATCTTACTTTATGGGGATTGAGTATCCATTCTCTAAGATACTAAGGGCTTAGAGATTTTCAAATCAACCCATTTTTTCCCCTAGTTGATACTGTTTGAGAATGAACATACTGCAAAATAAAGCCATAACTAAGGTACAAGACATGTGACTTGACATTTTAATAGCTTTTTGGTTTCATCTTTCCTAGATGAGGGACATTTAAGAAGATTATTCTCAGTAAATGAATTTGTAACCTCTCATGGTTATCCATGTGTCCCAGTACCAGCAGAACAACCTTCTGTAAGTTATTTCAAAGAGTGCCAGACTTTATTCTTATAACATGAGATTACTTGGGCTCTGAATATATAAATGCTCAGATTCTGGGGTTTCCTGAGCTGCCTGTTTTCTTATCTTAATTTTTGTTTAACTTTCGTACCTGTTTGGAGTTTCCAGTCTTTCTTAACCTACCTCTTTGTTACTCCATCTCCCTTTCTAGTAGAATCTCAACCCCATTCTATCTTCTTCCCAACCCTACTATGTTCATAATACCCATTATGGTCAGTGCACGTCACCCAGCGTAGTGAGTGCAGCATTTGAGTGTTATTTATAGGTGATGTTAAGGTAGTTTTTATCTCTGCCTAAATTTCTTCCTCCATTTTGGACTTCTCCCATAGTGCATATATTTTAATTACTTGTGTATTTTTCTGTTTCTCACACTAAACTGTAAACTAACTAAGGGTTAAAACCATGTCTGTCTTGTTTTAATCACCTGTTGGCATAATGATATTGGCATTTGGAAGGTCTTGCTATTTACCATATGCATGTTTAAGATGTGGCTGTAAAACAGTGAGTGTTTTCAATAAGTTAGATGTAAACATCTCCCTCTTTTTTGAGTGTGAAACATTAGACAGTTATTTAGGCAACTCCACTTCGTGTTTTCTAGGTTTCTCAATCTTTTTTTTTTAAATTAATTAATTTATTTTTGGCTGCTTTGGGTCTTCATTGCTGCATGCAGGCTTTCTCTAGTTGGGGTGAGCGGGGTCTTCTCTTCGTTGCAGTGCACAGGCTTCTCGTTGCGGTGGCTTCTCTTGTTGCGGAGCACGGGCTCTAGGTGCGCGGGCTTCAGTAGTTGTGGCACGCTGGCTCAGTAGTTGTGGCTCACGAGCTGTAGAGCGCAGGCTCAGTAGTTGTGGCGCATGGCCTCAGTTGCTCTGCGGTATGTGTGATCTTCCCGGACAAGGGCGCAAAATCTTGTCTCCTGCATTGGCAGGTGGATTCTTAACCACTGCGCCACCAGGGAAGTCCTAGGTGTCTCAATCTTAATGTGCAAAATTGAACTTAGATTTCTCTCCCCAAATTCCTTCTCCTTTCTGATGACACATTGTCTCTCCCCTCACTCTCTCTCACCCTGTACTTCCTATTCATCTACAAATCCTGTCTGCTGTACCTCCAAAATATATTTGGAATTCTGCCACTTCTTCTACACTCTGTTGTTGCCTTCCTAATATAAGCCACCATCATCTCCTGCCTGCCTATTGTAGTAAGTTCCTAACTGGTTTCTGTGATTACTCCCTGCTCCCCTACCATCTGGTCTCTAAATAGCAGCCAGGTAATTTTTTTTAAAGTTTCCAGTGCTCATTTTAATTTGATCCTCACAAATCCCTTTGTAGAATGACTATTATTATTGTAATTATTTTCTCAAGAAAGCAGTCTCCAGAAAGGTTAAGTGACTTACATAAGAACAGAAGTCATTCAGTAGCAGAGCCAGAATTTAATTATAGATCTTCATGTCTCAAAGCTTTGCCTTGTGGGCCACAGACTCTAAATGTGATTGACTTGGGAAACTATAAGAAGGACATTACCTTAAAATCTCCCCCAGACTGTTTTGCAAAGGGATATGTCATTCATACCTTTATATTCACTCTTTTAAAGCAATCAGTTTTTGTTTTTTAAATAGACTATTCTTTAGAGCTGTTTTAGGTTCAGAGCAAAACTGAGTGGAAGGTACAGAGATTTCCCATATATCCCCTGCCTCCACTCTTGCATAGCTTCCCCCATTATCAACATCCCCACCAGAGTGGTACATTTGTTATAATTGATGAACCTATATTGAAGCATAATTATCCCCCAAAGTCCATTGTTTACATTAGGATTCACTCTTGGTGTTATACATTCTATGGGTTTGGACAAATATATTATGGCATGTATTTACTATTATAACATCATACAGAATAGCTTCACTGCCCTAAAAGTGTTCGGTTCTCTGCCTATTCTATCCTTCCCTCCTCCAACCCCTGGCAACTACTGATCTTTTTATTGTCTCTATACTTTCACCTTTTCCACAAGGTCATGTAGTTGGAATCATACAGTATTTGCCTTTTCAGATTGGCTTCTTTCACTTAGTAATATGCGTTTAAGATTCCTCCATGTGTTTTGGTGGCTTGATAACTCATTTCTTTTTAGCACTGAATAATATTCCATTGTCTGCATGTACCACAGTTTATCCATTCACCTATTGAAGGACATTTTGGTTTTTTCCAAGTTTTGGTAATTATGAATACAGCTGCTGTAAACATCCATATGTAGGTTTTTGTGTGGACATAAGTTTTCAACTCCTTTGGATAAATACCAAAGAGCACGCTTGCTAGATTGTATGGTAAGAGTATATTTAGTTTTATAAAATGCTACCAAACTGTCTTAAGTGACTGTACCTGAGAGTTCCTTTTGCTTCACATCCCCTCCAGCATTTGGTGTTGTCAGTATTCTAGATTTTGACCATTCTAAGTAGGGCAGCCGAGTAGTTTTGGTTTTAACTTTAGTCAGATCATGTTATTCTCCTATTCAGAACCTTCACATCCTACTTCATTTCCCATCCTACTTAGAATAAAATTCCACGTTATCTCCATTGTAGAAAAGGAAGGCTTTGCATGGTCTGGTCCTTGGCCACCTCTTCAAACTGATTTTACCATTTTCTCTCTCACTCATTGCAGTTCAGACATTTTGGTCACCTTAGTGTTCTTTGAACATACCAGCCTTCTGCCTCAGGGCCTTTACAGTCGGTTTTGCCTTTCTTGGAATGTTTCACATCTAGATACCTGCATGGCTTCCTCCTGCACTTCACTGAGGACTCTGCTTAAGTGTAATCTCATGAGAGGTGCTCACCTGATTTCCCTGCAGAAAAATAGCACTTCTGTGCTTCTTCCCATACCCTGCTATATTTTTCTTCAACTCCTACCTTCTACTCATACACACATATAACAATATATATGTGTATGCTTGTTTATAATAATATAGATAAATTATATATATACATATATTGCGGGTGTGTGTGTGTGCTATCTCTAGCAGTTAATATGTGTGCTCATGAGGGGATATTTCTGTATACCTGTAGAGTAGGACCTGGTACATAAATGGTGTTTAGTAAATGTCTGTTGAGTGAATGAATGACTATACTACATCAAAAAATGCTTTAATGTTACCGATTTAGAATATTATGGTAGGACATAATGAGATACATAAAGAAAACTTAGTTTTATTTCACAACATGTAAGCTCTGCAAGGCTAGGGATTTTTTTCTTCCTTGCTACATTCCCATGCCTAGAATGTTTCCTGGCAGTAATAAACATTTGATAAATATTTAATGAATGAGTTTATGTAGCATGTCTTTTTAATAAACAACCAAATTATACTATATGTAAAAGTAATCTTGAATAGGTCTAAAAGTAGACCATATAACTCCAGAACTGGGAGAAGGGTAAGAGGAAGAGTGATAGGACTACCTTGATTAAAATCTTTGGATCCGGCTTCCCTGGTGGTGCAGTGGTTGAGAGTCTGCCTGCCAGTGCAGGGGACACAGGTTCGTGCCCCGGTCCGGGAAGATCCCACGTGCCGCGGAGCAGCTGAGCCCGTGAGCCATGGCCGCTGAGACTGCGTGTCCGGAGCCTGTGCTCTGCAACGGGAGAGGCCACAACAGTGAGAGGCCCGCGTACCGCAAAAAAAAAAAAAAAAAAAAAAAAAACTTTGTATCCATCTTCACCGTTTGCCAACTACTCCAAGTCACCACCGTCTCCTGTCAGGTCTACTCTAATACTGTACCACTTGGTCTCTTCAGTTCCATATGTGTCACGCTTCATTCTCTACGTTTAAAATTTTAAAGTATTTCAGGATACCTATCGTACCTAAAATAAAGCCAAGATTCTTTCTTTAACTTGGCCCATTTGAAGACCTGATATGGCCTTTCTACCTCTTAATCTCATGTAGTTCTTCCCCCTTGCTCAATATCCTTCGGCCTTTCCTTCAGTTTCTATAGCCCACTGAGTTCTTTGCCACCTTTGTACACTCATTGCTTACTTTCTGCCCAATCTAATCTTTCTCCCACTATTTCATTGGAGCACCTCCTTTGTGTTATTTAAGTCTGAGCATGTCAGATCATGTGAGCAATCTTCCTTGGAAGCCTTATCTACACCCACTCCTGTTAGAATTGCTAATGGTATTTGAGTGGGGTGGGGAAGAGCAAAACTGGTTTGTAATTGTATGTATGTAGCTCACTTTTTTGTTTACCATTGTGCTCTTAACACTAAGTATGGTACTTGCATATAGTAGGTGCTCAGTAAACATTTGTTTAATATGTGAATAACTGTGTAGCGAAAGATAGAAGATAAAAAGAATGAGCATGAAAGGAAAAACAGACCCAGAAAACATAGAAACAAGATCATATGTGCTTATTAAAACAACAGAAGCCCATGACATAAGCTCAGCTGTTCAGCAAGACTCAGATTGGATAAAACACAAAACCTAGCTACACACTTGATGTTAGAAACATCTAGAACAAAATTACTAAGGGGGTTGGAGGTAAATGGATAGTCAAAACAAGATACTAGGCAAATAAAAACAAAAAATTAATCATTGGATGGTATTGCTAGACAATGTTGAATTAAAAGCAGTAAACATCAGGTGAAAAAAAAGAGAGGCCCTTTGTGATTATCAAGGATACAGTTACCAATATGAAGAGAACCACAAATCTTTATTTTCTGAAGATGAAGCATTGAAGTGTTCAGAGTGAAAACTATAAGTTCAAGGAGGAAGAGAAAGAAATATAACAGTAATGGGAGACTTTAAAACATCTTTCAGCCCTTGCCACATCAGAGAAATTAAATATGAGATATGGAGACTCTGAATTATGGAGTCAAAAAATCTGATATAATATATCATACTTTGTTATTGTAAAAAGAACGACACCTTTTTAATTCCCCATGACATTTTCAAAAATAAGTACTGGAAAGAAAACTGGGAGGAAGAAGGTATTATCAACCATACACTCTACAATGAAATTTTAAGTTAATAAAAAAGCAAGAACTAGAAACGAAACCATGAAACCTTCCCAAACCTCAAAACAAAGAAACCTCAATTAATTGAGTTTAAAAATGTAAAAACATTCTCCTAAAAAATCTGGAAACAGTCTTTAATAAAACCATAACATAATTAAAATATGTACCTCAAAACTATAATCAGGAAAGTGCTTCATATATCTATTAGAAATTAAGTGATATTAATATTAGAAACAAGGCAAGGAAATTCTCATCAGTATTATTTAACTTTGTTCTAGATGTGCTAAAAGTTATAGAAATTAGAGAAGCATGATATTGAAGTAATCCCCAAACCCTTCAGATAACATTCAGTGCTTTGTTCTGGGCATTCGGTTACTATGTTCAAGAACTATCCACCTTGTAGAGTTTTCAGCCATTTTTCAGTAATTTCCACAAACACAGTCCTACAGTGTTTTTGGTTAGTTTATTTTAATAGTTTTCCCATTAAAAAAAATCTCATAGGGCTTCCCTGGTGGCGCAGTGGTTAAGAATCCGCCTGCCAGCACAGGGGACACGGGTTCGAGTCCTGGTCCGGGAAGATCCCACATGCTGTAGAGCGACTAAGCCCATGTGCCACAACTACTGAGCCTGCGCTCTAGAGCCCGCGAGCCACAACTACTGAGCCCATGCACTACAACTACTGAGCCCATGTGCCACAACTACTGAAGCCCGCTTACCTAAAGCCCATGCTCTGCAACAAGAGAAGCCACCGCGATGAGAAGCCCGCACACTGCAACAAAGAGTAGCCCCCGCTCACTGCAACTAGAGAAAGCCCGTGCATGGCAACGAAGACCCAATGCAGCCAAAAATAAATAAATTAAATAAATAAATTTATTTTTAAAAATCTCATAGAATTTTGTTTGGAGCTCCAATTCATAAGAGCTGCTTTCATTGCAGAGGGGTTAGGGAGCTCTGTAGTCACCTCTTCCTCATCATCCACATCTCCCCCATTAGCTTCTAGAGTGCTGTATGCAGCTTTAAGAATTACAACCATATTCTGCTTCATGCAATTTTTTTGTGTCACAGTTGTTAACAGTGATGTAAAACAATTGTATAGAATATGATCACCAGTTTGATACGATCTTATTCTTGGCAATTTTCCATTCTTCTTTGATTATGGTAGATATTAAATTAGAAGCAGCTTGGGGCTTGGAGTTGTGACTGAGAAGACTAAGGTTGCCCAAATCAGATATACGGAGAAGTGGTAGCTGATGCCAAGACAGGAGAGAAAAGAATCACCAGCTAGAATGAGACAGCATTCTGGAACTGCCATTTCACATAAGGGCAGATGTCCCAAAACATCTTAATGGCTCCAGAATAACATGCTGCATGAGGTTCTAAAAGGTGATTCTGAGTAAGCAAGACAACACAGCCTTGTGACATGTTGAAAGTACGGACTGTGGAAAGACAAATCCTGCATGGTGTCACATATATGTGGGATCTAAAAAAGTTGAACTCATAGAAGCAGAGTAGAATGGTTGCTTCCAAGGGCTGGGGGTGGGAGAAATGGGGAAATGTTGGTCAAACGGAACAAAGTTTCAGTTATGCAGGATGAGTAAGTTCTGGGGAATCTAATGTACAGCATGGTTACTGTAGTTAGTAATATTGTATACTGGAAATTTGCTAAAAGAGTAAATCTTTAATGTTCTCACCACCACAAAAACAGGTGACATGGGGTGATGGATATGTTAGTTGGTGGTAACCATTTCACAATGTATATGTATATTAAAATATCACATCCACCTTAATTATATACAGTTTTGTCAATTGCACCTTAATAAAGCTGGGAAAAAAATAAAAGTACAGACTTTAGAGTCAGGCAGACCTGGAGTTGAGTATGACTTGGAATATGATCATTGCAGATGTCTTAAACATTTTGAGCCTTGGTTTCCTTGTCATATAAAAAGGAATTTGAAATTAAATAAGTTAGTGAATGTAAAGAGCTTAGTATGATCCTTGGCACACATAAGACATCTTTAAAAAATTAATAGCTTTTATATGTTATACTATTTACTGAGGCAGTGAAGCATGTAATAAATTTTAGGAACAAAATGAAAAAGATCTGTTTTTTTGAAATGTATATTTTAGTTAGCTGGAAAAATCAATTTTATCTAAATATTTCATCTTCAGTTACTCATAACTAAAGTCTTGCTACATTTACTTCTTTAATTGAAGTGTAATTAACATACAATAAAATGCACAGGTCCTAAATGTTCAGTTTGACTACATTTAACTTTGAATATTAATGTGATAGTATCTTTCATTTGCACTGAACTATTACTAGTGAATTGCTAAATATAGTTGATAACTATGATAACTTAGTAAATTCTGTTAAGAAAGCGCTTTTACAGAAAGTTAATGTTATTTTTAAAAACCGAGTTGATTTGTAGTCATTGTTGGTCTATATTAACTTAGTGGCAGTGTTTTTTAGTAAAATTTATTTGTGGCCTCGTCCACCAAAAATTTCTGCACATAGCTTCCATTTATTAGTACATAGTACGTGTTAACTGCTGTAATCCTGTGTAAGATTTTAAGTTTGTCTTCTCAAATTTTTTTTTTATTTATTTCATTTGGCCTAATATACTTCTATTCTTCCTTATACTTTCCTTTTATCAAAAAGCAAAGATCTGAAGTAGTCACTTAGGCCTGCTGGTTGATTACTTGTATGTGTTTATAAATTTGTCATTTCAACCATACGTTTGTGTTTTAGCTCTGTGTGCTAAAGTAAGTTTTGTCTAGTGTGAATCAGATGGGGAACTGTGGGATGGAACGGAAAATTACAACTATTTCCTCAGCTGATTTGGAAAGTAAATTTAACTTAAATCTCTTAGGATCATTAGAGATAGAGGATCCTGAACTGGTTTCCTTACTGTCTTTGGAAAGAGAAGCTGGGAGTTCACTTGTGTTTGGCTGAGACATGCTGAGAGTAGAGGACATTTGTCTTTCCTAAATCAGGACTCTGTTCATCACTAGAAATTCCTTCTGTAGTCTTTTCCTACCCTCTTTTACTTTAGGTAAGCCTCTTTTTTTGTTGCATGTTTTTTTATATTTGATGTTATCATTAAACCTTAAATTCCCCTTTTCAGTTATTTTGGAATATATCATTATAATCCATTCATTCTAAGTTAATTTAGTTCACTTCTGTACAACTTAAGTTGGTCACTTACTATTTTGTGATATACTTTAACTGCTTAGAGCTAAATCTGTCTTGGCAAACGTGAATATTTATTTGCATTCAGAATACTGTTTTTATTCTAAGAAATGTGATATTCTGCCCTAAACTTCATATATAGTCATTAATCCAAATTTTGGAGAACTTTACAAAGGATGAATTAAAACTTCTGTTAGCAGACAGAAGATAATAACCATTTGTTGATTTCTTATGCCTCTGAAAAATTAATTTGTAGTGTAATCAAAAGGAAACAGACTAGCAGTGATTTGTATTACTGGGCTCAATATTTTAAAAACCTTTCTAATTACAGGATAGGTATCTTTAAGAGAACATTCTTTAAATTAGAATGAGATCTCTGTGATTGTAGGCATCTTGAATTAAATAGAACAAACAATCTAAAGAAAACGACAAAAGCAAATTGTATGGCATTGTATATTAAAACAGACAATTTTGATCACAATTTGTGATTAACATTTTCAAAATTAAATGCAGCTGCTTTTATTATTTAGAAAGTATATGCTACAGTGATATATATATTATATAACCTGTTGTTTGTCTTGAACTGATTATTTGTATATGAATTATCAACAAAATGTGCTTATACTAGGGTAATTTTCTTCTGATACTTAGAGTGGGTTTGTTTACCTTTCCTGTCTATCTGTAGCATATACCATCAGTTGGTACTTATGAAATATCATCTAATATTAATGTTAACCTAAGAAACATAATGAGAATAAAATTTCTAAGGATCTTATATCTGCTGCAAATGTTATATATTGTATATACTTTTTGTAGTATATAATGTATGTAACATTTAAACATCAGATAATATATAGATAACTTGTATATATGTATGTGTTAGTACATATACACACATATACACATATGTAAGGCCAAATAGCAAATTTTAAGTACGTCTCTGCTATTGTGGCATCGTCATGCCCTTAGGCATCAGTTGTAAACCTTGATGTCATTGTTTACTCCTCCACTCTGTCTCGACACCCCCAAATCCAAATAGACTTCTGAGTATCTTCCTGACATACGCTCTCTCACATAGCCCCTAAAGCTCTACTTTAGACGCTTACCGCCTCTCTCTCAACTATAGTAATGATTTCTTAATGATTTTCCTTGCTTCCAGTCTGACCCTGATGCCCTTGCATTGTCAGCAGTGAGGATTCAAAAAAAGATTCAACTTTTAAACTTTTATTTCTATAACATTATGTAAAATTTCAAACATGCTAGAGAGAATAGCATATAGATTGAACTTGTGATAGCTCCTTATTCCTTCAGAAAGAAATCCAAACTCCAGACCACTGACTATCAATCAGAACTCTCCATAGCCTGGTTCCAACTTGCCGTTCCACCTTTGTCTCTACACGTAAGGCTCACTTTACTTACCAGCTCCTCAGGAAGGCTTCCCTCACACGTTTCTTTTCCACTCTGACTCGCCAAACTGTAGGTGTGCTCTTTTAGTATTTCCTACCCCTCATATTTATTCAACAAATATTTATTGAGAATATACCATGTTCTAGGCCATTATTGAATTCTTCATGACAGTTTCTCCTGCTAAATTGAGGCTCCATGATGTTAGGAACCATGTCGTCTTCATCTTTTAGTCTCTTCTTACATTTAGCACAGTGCCTTGCATATATATAGGTGAAGCTTTTTTTTTTTAACATCTTTATTGGAGTATAATTGCTTTACAATGGTGTGTTAGTTTTTGCTTTATAACAAAGTGAATCAGTTAT
>NC_041219.1:96058404-96095665 GCF_002837175.3 Physeter macrocephalus
GTGTATGTATGTCCATGCCACTCTCACACTTCGTCCCAGCTTACCCTTCCCCCTCCCCATATCCTCAAGTCCATGCTCTAGTAGGTCTGTGTCTTTATTCCCGTCTTGCCCCTGCGTTCTTCATGACCTTTTTCTTTAGATTCCATATATATGCGTTAGCACACGGTATTTGTTTTTCTCCTTCTGACTTACTTCACTCTGTATGACAGACTCTAGGTCCATCCACCTCACTACAAATAACTCAGTTTCTGTATTTGTTTTTCTCCTTCTGACTTACTTCACTCTGTATGACAGACTCTAGGTCCATCCACCTCACTACAAATAATAGGTGAAGCTTTGAAGTCAGTAGTGATCTCAACAGTTGACCTTCAGTTATTTTCAAGTAGATTATTACCTAATAAGATTATACACATGAAATTTAGAAAGTTTTTAGAATTAAAAAGCATATTTCTGTTTTTATTTTTAAAAGTAAGATAGATTGTTAAAAGTGTGGAAATTATAGAAAAGGACAAAGAAGAAAATTAAAATGATCTTTGAAACCTAGAGATAACAGCCTAAAACATTTTTAACACTTTGCATTGTTTTATTCTGTTCACTTTGATTAGGTCTGTTCCCCTTCCTCTCCCTCTTTTTCTCTTCCATGTTCCACTTTCCCACACCAGAAACCACTGTCTTTTCACCTGGATTTTTGGCAAACAGATTTATTATATATTTCTGTGTAACAGCATTCCAAAACATTTATTTTCTTACAGTTTCTGTGAGTCAGGAATTTGGGAGCAGCTTGGGTTGGTAGTTCTGGCGTTGGGTTTATCATGAGGTTGCAATTAAGATGTTAACTGAGGCTTCAGTCATCTGAAGGCTTGACTCAGCGGCAATATCTGCTTCCAAGACGGTGCGCTCACACTGGCTGTTGTTGGCAGGAGGCCTCAGTGTCTTGCCACGTGTACTTCCCCCTAGGCTTGCATGAATGTTCTGATGACATAGCAGCTGGCTTCCCCAGAGTGAGTGATCAAGAGTGAGCAAGATAGAAGGCACAGTGTTGTTTATGACCTAGCCTCGAAAGTCCCACTTATAGCCATTTCTGCAGTATCCTTCTGTTGGTACGAATTAGCAGTGTTCATTGTAGGAGGAGCCTGTTCAAGGGCATGAATGCCAAGAGATGTGAGACCATCTTGGAGGCTAGCAGCAGTCGTCTAACCCAACTCTGGAACTGGGAAACACAGAGGTGAAGTGAATAAACCAAATAGCATTTAGTTTTTTCCAAATTGGGATTTTATAGTGTAGCATTGCCATTTTGTTTGAAGATGACAAAGTATGAAAAACTTAAACTCTTATAAGGATGTGTTCCTAAATCATATTTTAGTAGTACCTTCACATATTAGCTTTCAGATTTTTTATATACTCAGTTGTTTGAATAACCTCAAAGAATAAGAAAAAATAAGTTTATTCTTATTCTTTGTTAATACTTATTATGTATAAGACAATGTGTTAATGTATTTTCATGCTCACAACTTTTACTCCTCACAATATTTACTTCCCACAGTTACGGTTTTATAAATGAGAAATGAAATTTTAAGTAAGTATCAGAGTAGGATTAGACTCCAGGTAATCTTATTTAAGAGCCAGACTCAAACATTATGTCACTGTCTCTCAATCGTTTCGTATCCTTGCAACACAAAGGATATATAAGCATACCACTGGTTTTTGGTAAATTAAAAAACAAATTATCACTGTAAAGTAATAAAAACAAAATAGTATTTTAAAAACTAATAGTTATTTATAATAAGTCACATCTGTGAAAGAGATGTTGTTTACTAGATGTTCTGTAAGGCTGTGAGCTTGAACTCTAGATCAGGTTCCCCATATTGTATATTTCTTTTCCTGCTTAATTTCTGCTAACTTACAATTATAGGTTGCTGAAATGGTAACAAGCAATGGCTTGCTCAGATAATTCTGGATGTTAAAATTGAACATGACCCCAAAATTACAGATAGTTTCTTAAGCTGATTCTTGAACTCTCAGACTCTTGATCAACTTTGTCTCACTAAAAAGCTGAAAGTTTGCATATTTCAAATTGAGTCAGTGGTAAATGTAGTATTAATTAACTTCCTGGTTATTTTTAGTGGGAAAGTCAATCTCTCGGTGATCAACCCCATATACCATGTTTGGCTTTTTCTTAAACTAAAAATCAAATTTATTGTATTGTACCCTAAATCAACATATTGATGCTATTCAAGATTTTAAACATATTGCTCAGATACGTATACTACTTGAGCAAGTCTCTAGAAATCATAGAAATGATCATTTCAGATGTTACCAGTTTCTTAAAGAAATGTAAATACTTTTTACTGCAACAGTGTATATTAAGGTGGAAAATTCAATATATTCAATAATGTTTTCTTTGTATAGCAAAAAACCTTATGACCATTCTGATCACATTGAATCAAAATTGGGAGGTGTATTTTTGATTGCCAGCTATACACTGAACACTAAAGCAACATGTAGGTTAGGCAGTCAACTGCAATCTCTTTTATAGCTTGATATCTACACAAATAGCTGGTGTTCTATCAGTACTGACCCCAACCCACCTTTTCCACCTCACATTGTATTTCACAGTTTTTAATATAGTTTCACTCTACTGGAAATAACTTTTCTGTAGCTTGGGATGTCAGTGATAAATCAAACAAAATCATTGATCATTTCTCTCTGAAATAGGTTGTCTATAATGATGTAAGAACTGCTTGATTTTTTTTTTCACATTTATGTTTTTTTCCAACTGTGAAACAAAAATACCTGCTAGCATGCACATGTAATAGTATTGACTCTGCTATAGTGTATGCTATTAATATTATATAATGCCCAACTATATCATCTATTACAAGAATTTATGCCTTCTCCTTTCCCTTTAAACATGTCATTGACTTTGTGATTTTTTTTTTTTTTTTTTTTTTTTTTTTTTTTTTTTTTGTGGTACGCAGGCCTCTCACTGTTGTGGCCCCTCCCGTTGCGGAGCCAGGCTCCGGACTCGCAGGCTCAGCGGCCGTGGCTCACGGGCCCAGCCGCTCTGCGGCACGTGGGATCTTCCTGGACCGGGGCACGAACCCGTGTCCCCTGCAGCGGCAGGCGGACTCTCAACCACTGCGCCACCAGGGAAGCCCGTGAATTTTTTTTAAAAAAGCTTCTCTTTATAATATTTTTGATATTGAGTACAACTATGAACGCTGCCTTTGTAGTTTTTCACTTATCCTTTTTTGGCGACAGAGTTCATTGATTTTACACCAAAGAGCATATTTTGCCCTTGTTTTATAAAAACGTACTTGGTTTGCCAGAAAAGTACTATGTTTTTGAAAATAATTTAAAAGCTTTAATGCTCATGGCACTATGTGAAAGAGGATTATACTGTGATCACGAAAGGTGACAGGATGCTGGTTTGTTAAAAAAAAACAACAGTTTTTAGATATTTATCAGTATGCTTTCCATTCATACTTTTCTTTTCCAGGTGCTTGTGCATACACATCAATACTTGCAGATTCACTTACCTGTCATACTGATTGACATTCTGTATTCTAATGAAGCCCTGTTCAGTGAATTCTGGCATTTCTGGAATTATTTTCATCTCTACATTTATGAGATAAAACAACTTTTATGAGTTTGGATTATACATTACAAAATAACAAGTTTTCAGTGAAAAATCATAATTGATCTTACCTTTTAAATTTATGATTATACCAGGCTGCCTGTGGAGCAGGCAGATGACAGGGACCACTGGTGGTACATAAACCAGTCTTTGAAAACATGGCAATGAGCTGTTCCAGGAGCAGTTATTAAAATAGCCACAGATCTGATTATTACATAAGTAACAGGTCTGGCTGGTAAAAAGTAAAGGAGAGAGAAAAATGAAAGGAGCAGTACTGCTGCCTGGTGATGACTCTGAAAACCACCGTCTTACCCACGCCAGGCCAAGAAGCAGAGGAAAAGCAATAGAGCAAGGAGTAAGGATAGACAACACAAAAGTAAACTGCATAACAAGAATAACTGACAGCACAGAATAAAGGTGGACATTACAAAGGAGTGAAAAAAAATACCAGTTGGAACAGCTGTATGAGAACCTTAAGTGAAGAATAACTCAAGTGTTTACTTGAGTAACCTCAAGCACAGGACAACTTGTCCCATGCTGAAGTTGCTATAATCTGATGGGTGATTTGTTGTAGTCCCCTGGTGAGCTAAGTCAGTACCATAACCTCCATGTAATATATAAAGATTCAGTGGATCAGAGCTGGGTGTATCAGAGAGACCATCCTCCAGTATGGGTATCGGATTTTCTGTAACGAAGGATGACATCTCAATACTTGGAATATAATAGGTGTTAATAAGTATATTAGTTATCTGTTGCTGCATAACAAATTACCTCAGAATTTAGCTGCTTAAAACAACAAACATAAACTGCCTCACCGTTTCTGTGGGCCAAGAATCTGGGTATAACTTAGCTGGGGCTTCTGACTCAGGGTCTCTCACGGGCTGTGGTCATCTAAAGGCATTGGTGGGAGAGGAATTTCTTCCATGCTTACTCAGATGGCTGTTGGCAGGCCTCACTTCCTCACTGGGTGTTGAACAGAGGCTTCTTGTCATGTGGGCCACTTTACAGAGGCGCTCACAACAAGGCAAGAAAAGGTGAGAGAGATGGAAGCTGGAGTCCTCTGGTAACCTGATTTTGGAAGCAGCATCAATCAATTTTGCTATATTCTATTCGTTAGAACACTTAACGAGGTCCAGTCGCTCCCAGGGACATGAGACAAGTACAGGAATACCAGGGGGTGAGATTATTGGGGACATCTTAGAAGAAGGCTGCCTGCCACAATAAACATTTTCATGAATGAGTAAATGAATGAAGGAAAGAAGAGAAACTTAAGAAAAATTGCTTGTACTAGTAAGTCCTCCCTAAATACAGATTACTAGAAGGGAAGCTGGACCATAAAACAGAAAATCAATCTCTGGATAAGACTTGTTTTAGCTTAAAATAGACATTTTGATCAGTAAGTACACTAGGAGTTCATCAATATCATAAAAGAAAGGCTTGGAAAATATGAGTGCTGTTTTCTGCAGACTGTAACTTAACATCTTTTTAATGCTGCCAAATCTCTATATTTAGAAAAGGTAGAGCTTCCGAATTTTATGCATTTCAGTCATTGGTTCTCAGCTGTCCTGCACATTGGAAACGCCTTAGAAACTGAAAAACCAGACTATCAGTACAAAAGGATAACTGGGCTCTATCCCAGGCTAAATAAATCACAACTCCTAAAGGTGGGGTCCAGACAAAGATATAGTTTCTTAAAAGTTCCTCAGGTGTTTCCAGTTAGTCGTCAGGGTTTGGGACCACTGATTTAAGTGGCTCTTAATGGAAAGATTCAGGCATGCACCTTTTCTCAGGTTTAGTACAAATTGAAAAGGGAAATAATTTTATGAACAAACTTTCTTTATTCAACATGTATTTATTGTGTCCAGTGTGTGCGTAGCACATGTGGGGGATTAAAAATATACATATAAGTAGTTTAAAGCGGGACTAAGCTGTACTTCATGGTATATATGTATTTACTATGATTATCGGAAACAGTCCACATGTGCTGTAAGGTTTCAGAGAGGGGAGAGAGGAATATAGGCTAGAGTAGATAAAGAATGCGATTTGGAAGAGATAGGATCTGGGTACACTAGGAAAGTATTACAAGGAGAAATGCAGTAATTTGCTTCGCTTGACAGATCCTAGGGTCTGACTTGGAGAAATCTGACAGTTTAGCTAGCACTTTGATCTTGTTCTGTAGGCCAGTAGCTGCACAAGAGCAATTGAGGAGCTTTGAAAAATACCTGGAGATTTTTCAGGTGTTTTTATCTCCAGATAAATACTCCTGGAGAATTTTATTCAGTTGGTCTGGGTGGGGCCCAAGTATGGTAATTTTTAAAAGACTTCCTGTGATGCTGATGTGCAGCCAGGGTTGGGAAACTGCTGTAGGATCACCTAAGGTCCTTGGAAATTTTTGATTAGGAGGGTTTCATATTCACCCATCCATTAAAAACACAATAGGATGTGTTTTGTTTTGTTTTTATGCCACAGGAAGAGGGCAAACAGCATTGAACAAAATAAAACAGGAAAAAGGTGCCTGTTTACACTTATGGTGGTGGAAAGCAGCTTATTTTCTTTTCCGGTAGGGAAGACAGGCAATAAACTAATAATGCATAATTTGGCAAGTAAAAACAAATGCTTTGAAGAACATAAAGCATAATGAGGGAGACAGGAATAGGCAGAGAAGGGGAGTAGAGTTGGAGAGGAGAGTGCTATTTTATGTCGGGTTAGGAGGGACTTCCCTAACTGTTGGCATGTGTACAGAGACATGGAAGAAGTGAGGGAGTGAGTAGGCAGAGGAGATCACAGGGGAAACGCCCAGGCAGGCACAGGCCAGTGAGGTTGGGTGCTGTGGACTACACTGTGCACACACACACATACTGCCCCCCACCACCTCCCATTGTATATTGAAGCCTTAATCCCCAGTGTGACTGTATTTAGAGATAGGGCTTTTAGGAGGTAATGCAAGTTAAATGAGGTCATAAGGATGAGGTCCTAATGGGATAGGATTGGTGGCCTTTTAAGAAGAGGAAAAAGAGAGATCTCTCTCCGTCTGCCATGTGAGGAACAGTGAGGAGGCCTTCTGCCAGCCAGGAGGAGAGCATTCAGCAGAAGCCGAACCCTGACATACCTTGATGTTGGACTTTCTAGTCTTCAGAACTGTGAAAAAATAAATTTCTGTTCTTTCAGCCACCCACTCTACAGTATCTTGTTATGGCAGCCCTAGACAACTAAGACTGCAGGAACAGAGGGTTCCAGAGCAGGGCGTATAGGAGACGAGTTAGGAAGAGGGACTCAGTCCTGTAGGGCTGCAGTCCAGAGCAAGGGTTCTGGATTTTCCTCTCAGTTGCCATGTACTCTGGTTGCCAGAGTATAACTAAGGAAGGGGTTTGGGTGGGGAGGAGGAACCCATTGAGTTGTTTTAGGAGAGGAGTGGTATAATTTGATTTATACCTAGAAGGATCAACTGGCTGCTTTGTGGGAGAATAGTCTGTAGCAGAACAGTTGAGGAGTCAGGGACCTTAGTTATCTTCATAACTATTGCAGGGGTGCTTATCAGTGGGAGTAGTGTGAAGTCATCCAATTCTAGACGTATTTTGAAGGTAGAGTGGAGAGAAATTGCTGGTGAATTAGATGTGGGTGTGAGAGAAAGTGGGGAATGAAATGTTGTGTCTTAAGTGTTTGGTCAAAGCAACTGAAAAAATGGAGTGCTATTTACTAAGATAGGAAGACGGTCAAAGAATGAAAGAACGGGAGGAGGGAGAATCAAAATTATAAGTTATTTTGAGTTGGTACTGAATATCCAGATGAAGATGTAAGTAGGCAGTTGGTTATATAAGTCTGGAGTTTAGGGGGAGACACTGGGGCTGGTGATGCAAATTTTGGAGTATCGTACAGATCCATAGTTTTCAACCTTGGTTACACTTTATAATCAGCTTGGGAATTTTCAAAAAATTTCTGAGCCTGGTCCCACCCCTGTATATTCTTGTTTAACGTGGGAGTGGGGCTCAGGTATTCCTGTTTTAATTTGATTAGTGGTTAGGTTAAACATTTTTTTAAACAGCTTTTATTGAGGTGTTACTGGCATACGATATACTACACACAAAGTGTACAATTTGGTAAGTTTTGACAGATGAATACATCTGTGAAACCATCACCACAATTAAGGTAGTGAACATACCCATCATCACCAGAAGTTTCTTTGTACCCCTTTTCAGTTCTTCCCTACTATCCCAACCTCCCTCCCGTCTTCAGTCACTAGGCAACTCCTGATCTGCTTTCTGTGTAGATTAGTTTGCATTTTCTGGAATTCTATAAATGAAATCTTACAGTGTGTACTCTTCTGTGTGGCTTCTTTAAGCATAATTGTTTTGATACTCACCTGTGTTGTTGCATGTATCAGTACTTCATTCCTTTCTGTTGCTGAGTAGTATTCCATTGTATGAACTTCTTTCTTTATTCAGCTGTTGATGAACATTTGGGTTGTTTTCAGTTTGGGGCCCCTACAAATCAAGCTGCTGTGAACATTTGTGTACAAGTCTTTGTGTAGTCATGTATTTCCTTCTCTGGATAAATACCTTAGAGTGGAATAGCTGGATCGTATGGATCACATTTTTTCATATGTTTCAACATGAGGGGTTTTCTGTGTGTGTGTGCGTGTATGTATGTCCTTGAGGAAAATTTTTATGCCCAGAAAAGATTATTCAGACACTATTTTCATTATTAAAATTAATGTTCAATTTATTAATTTCAGTTTAAATATCTAGTTTATAAGATTTAGCAAAATTTAAGTTCTTTTTTCCTAGGTGTAATTATTTTTAAAAAGCATCACAGGTTAATTCTAACGTGAAGCCAGGGCTGAGAACCATTGTACAAATGGTATTTAAAGCCAAGGATTGAATGAGATCATCTAGCACAGCCATTTCTCAAGCTTTTTGCTTGCGTAAAAATACCCGTAGTTGGGGCAAGTTCCGAGAATTAGTATTTCTGCGAGGCTCCCAGGTACTGATACCCTCAGTTGGACTGATGGACCATACTTTGAGTAGCCCGTCCTAGAGCGTTAGTGTAGATAAAAGAGATACCTGAAGACTCAGTCCTGGCCCCTGCAAAGTTTAGAAATTGGGAAGGAGAGGAAGGAACCAGTAAATAAGACTGTAAAAGAATAGCAAGTGGGACTTCGCTGGTGGTGCAGTGGTTAAGAATCCACCTGCCAGTGCAGGGGACATGGGTTTGATCCTTGGCCCGGGAAGATCCCACATGCCACGGAGCAACTAAGCCCATGCGCCACAACTACTCAGCCTGTGCTCTAGAACCTGCGAGCCACAACTACTGAGCCTGCGCGCTGCAACTACTGAAGCCTGCGTGCCATAACTACTGAGCCCGCGTGCTGAAACTACTGAAGCCCATGTGCCTAGAGCTGGTGCTTCGCAACAAGAGAAGCCACCACAATGAGAAGCCCGCGTACTCCAACGAAGAGTAACCCCCGCTCCCCGCAACTAGAGAAGGCCCACGCACAGCAATGAAGACCCAACGCAGCCAAAAATAAATTAAAAAAAAAAAAAAAGAATAGCAGGTGAGGCAGGAGAAAAACGAAAGAGTGTGGTGTTCTAGAGGCTTGTGAAGATAGTTTTACAGGAGGGAAAGCATGATAAACTCTGTAAAATATGGCTTGAAAAGACCGAGTGAAATGTGAGTTACAGTTGACTAATGGATATGGTAAAGTGATTGTTGATGACCTTGAAAGAAATACTTTTGGTAGAATGTCCAGTCAGGGCAAAAACCTGATTGAGGTGAGCCCATGAAAGAAGGGAGGGAAGTAAGTATAGACAAATCATTTGATGCTTATTGTGGAAAAGAGAACAAAGAAATGGGGCAGTGGCTAGAAGGGGATGTGGAAGTAGGGATGGGTTTTCTGTTTTTTATTTTTAAGGTAAGAACTATCATAATGTGTTTGTATGCTGACAGGAATAACTTAGAGAAGGAAATATGGTTGGAGCAGGAGAGCAGGAGGTCAGTAGCAGGAGTGGTGTCCTGGAGAAGGGATCCAGTTGGCAGATAGAGTCATGATCTTAAATAGGAATTCAGAGAGGGAAGTTAGAGTATATGGGCACGGATGGCAGCTTGTAGAAATTTTAATTGAATAGTTTCTATTTTCTCTGAAATAAGAATCAAGGTTACCCCAAAATAAAAAAGCAGGGCACAATAAAAGTTTTGTTCAGTACTCTCTCCTCAGTGCTTAGAACAGTGATTTGAACATAGTAAGTGCTTAGTAAATGTTTGTTAAATAAATGAATGTAAGGAAGAGTAACCTTGGGTTGGAGGGGAGGAGGCAAGGAGGCAAGTGAGGTAGCGCAGAGGTAGCTGTCGGGTTAGGCGAGAGCAGTGCTCCTGGGAATGATGCGGGGAACTGTTCCAGTCATATGGAAGAAGAAGTGAAAGAACTTGATTTTTATTTGGCTAAGGGGAAGGAGAAGTTGAGTATGACCTGTTTGTAGCTCTGGAGCATGTCCTTAGTCTTTCAAATGAAGTGGACTGTGATGTTGTTTAATGATTTGAGGGATTTTTCAGAGACTTGATTGCTGAGCACTTTAACCTAGTTTGTATAAAGCTGATGTAGTCATCTATTTTGTCTGTACTTACCAGAAGGTATCTGTAGCTGCCAAGGAATCAAGTCTCTCCTGCCGCCACCTCCCAGGAGTTTAGGGAAAATTGTGTTCTGGGCGTCTGCGGAAGTGTTTGATGTTGAAAATTAAATGTTTGTAGACCTTGGAGTAAGAACTCTTCAAAATACTCAACACAGATTCTTAAAATGTTGAAGGATACTATTCACTGCATTCTGTAAGCAAACTAAGGCAAGTGGTGAGAAAGTGCATTGAACCTGAGGTGTAAATTTAATTAGTTTAGTGTGATTACCTTGGATCAGCAGACTTTGAATTGTTTTTCTCACAGCCACACCTCAGGGCTAACTGGGAGATGCAAGGATGAGCACTGAGCGGATGGGGGCTGTGGAGTCTCCACATCAGCTTCAATAGAAGTTAGTTTGTTTTCGGTTTTATACACTGAGGTTCCTTGTAAGATTTTATTTGCATGGTGATTTCTATTGCAGAAACAAGAACAGAAAGCATTTGAGTATCATTAGTGTAGGTAACATTTGAGCTTTGCTGGTAAGTCAGATAGTGCTGGTTTTATCGGAGTAGATTATTTCATTGTTTGGAGGTGGGGAAAACCACTTAGAAAGGCCTCTTTTTTCCTTTGATTCAGTAATCAGTTTTTATGGAAAGCAGTTGTACCTTAAGCCCTTCATTCCATTCATGAAAAAGGAAGTAAATGGCTCAAAAGCAAAATGACATCAGCAAATTTTTCAAGACAGTGAATCCTTGAAAGTTGGGGCCTAGTTAAATCAGTGTTTTACACAATTGATTTATAGTTATATTTATGCACATATTTAACTGTTATTAATCATTGTTAATATTACGAGACATTTATTGAGCATCTAATACACGTAAGATCTACTGTACTAGGTGTTGGGGATACAGAAACAGGCAAGATGTGATCTTTTCCCACGTAGGGGTTAGAGTCCAGTTGGGGAAATAGAACACAGACATAAAAAGATCAACAGCGTTGCAGAAGAGTGTAGAAGACCACGACTTTGCAGAGCTGCTGCAGGGGTTCCACAGATATGTGATGCACATTTCTTTTTTTTTTTTTTTTCCGGTACGCGGGCCTCTCACTGTTGTGGCCTCTCCCATTGCGGGGCACAGGCTCCGGACGCGCAGGCTCAGCGGCCATGGCTCACGGGCCTAGCCACTCCGTGGCACGTGGGATCTTCCCGGACCAGGGCACGAACCCGTGTCCCCTGCATCGGCAGGCGGACTCTCAACCACTGTGCCACCAGGGAAGCCCCACATTTCTTTTTAAAATATTAAATAACCTGTTAAATAAAAGTGTCCTATGCACCAAATATTAACGTGCACAGAAGGAAGACGACCACTAAAGCTCATTAATTTAATTTGTAGATTAATTCACTTTTTTTTTTTTTTTTTTTTTTTTTTACCATTTCAAAATAAAGTAGCAGTTCCTTTATTTGTATTTCTCGAAGCCGTTGAAAAAAGTCACGTAGCACCAGCAACACGTTTTGGCCATCATTTTCCCTCTTCCACCTCTGCCCTCCGGGAGGAGTTTGGCCCCCAAGTCACACGCCTCACACCTCTCCAGCCCGCACAACAAAGCAAACCCTGTTTCAGCGGTTTCTTCCTAACTTCCTTTCCTTCTGATTCTTCATCACAAAATCGCAGAAAACAGATCTATCAGATAAGATCTACCTCAGAAATCCTGGGAAGGGAAGACACATTGAGCAGACTAGGCCATAGAAAGCACTTCCCAGGGCCTGGGGAGGAGAAATCCAGGGAATTCACGCTGAGTAACTTACAGCCCTTCATGCTTGTTAACCCTTTGTAGGCTGCATGGTGCTAGAGCTCTCTGAGCCTTCAAATGAGAATATCCTGGACGAGTTTTCCTGCAAAGTCAAGAATCATTACGTGAACAATGTATCTTTAAGGACTTAAGAAGAGAATATGGTTTCTCACGAGGTGAATAGTCATTCAGCAGAAAGGACTTTATCATGCAGTGTTTTATGACCGTGAACCTGAACCATCTTTGTTTTATCCTAGGATTAAGACAAGTGATGGATTTCTTTCATCTTCACTGATATTTGGCATCAAAATTTATTTGATACGATTCATAAGTGGACAGATGCTGAAGGGTAGGGATGTATACCTAGTCTAGAAATGGCAATGTTTGATAATTTTGGAACAAGGAATGGCTGTCCCCTTTTCAAAAAATTGTGAGCCGTCAGGGTTTTCAAAGTAAAGTGTTTTGACGATGCAAGTGCAAGAAGTGGAAGTAAAGATAAGCCAAAGTCTATTAGAGATGTATTTGAAATCAGGAATCACTCACTGTTTACAAGATTAGATATGTTCCTAGGATTAGGCCTAACAGCTGATGAGGAATTAGTTACATTAATCTATATCAGGTCTATATACCTTCAAATGGAATAAAAAATTGGGTTTAACTACACTTTAAAGTCTTATTAAAATTTTTAATATTAATTGTTCCTTTGTTTCTTATTTCTATAAATTATTCATAAAATGACTTAAAGAGGGGGGTGGCAGCCCATGGTGATGGCTGTTTTTCTTGGTGTGGTGACAGTTTAAACATGAACTAAAGTGCTTTCCACCCTGTAGTAAGTCCTCTGTCTAATTTTTAAAATCACAGCACACCGTTTTTTCCTTCTTAGGGCTTCTGACAAAATTTACTTTTATTTAGTTAGTTTCCTTTTGTGTGGCTTCTATCCCATGCACTAAGCAAACTCTGTGAGGGGGAGGACTGTGTCTGTTTTGTTCGTGGTGAGTCTCCGGCACCTTATCCAGTGCCTGACACGTGTTAAGTGTGTAATACATTTGTCAGACGGGGCTTGCTTATAAAAATCTTACGTGGTTAGATTTTTGGACTTTTGTTAGCAGTGTATTAGCAGACTCACAACAGGTTTGGGTTTAGTTCAGCCTTTTAACTCATTGAGATTTATATTGCTTCAATTTACTATATATATTTTAATGTTGGGAAGCAGATTGCCTCTTTCTGAGCTATGAATAATGCTGCCTCCTTTAGAAAAGAATCAGCAATGGTTTTATATCGTATTTGTTTTGCCTGTCCAACTTGACAAAGCTAAATTGTTGTGATGAGGTTAATCAAGCTTAAAACATTTTTCTTATAGTATTTAGCATACAGGATTTTTGTTGTGGGGTGGAGGGCAGACACACAGTTAGAAACTATATCTGATGAATAATAGTTATCCGTAAACGGTTGTTGAAATGTTCCCCCCCTTTTTTCATGTCACCGTAAGTCAACAGACTTGCCAGACTTTACACAGTCTGTTTGAGCTGTTTATGAAGGATACATAGGGACACATAGGGATCTCAAAATTTTGGAACACCATATTTTACAAGTTATAGCTAATAATGACATACGTGAACAAGTAGATGACAATAGAGTGCAGTTGGGATATGTCTGGATAGCACTGGATGGCCTTTTTGTCCTCCTTATCACAGAACCTTTAGCATTGTAGGTGTACTGTCAAAATCATGAATGATAAATCACTGAACATAAAAAAGGCATACCTCGTAAATAATACCCTGCCCCTTATATCCTAAGTTAACTATCTCCCACCTCTAAAATTCCCTATATCCTCTAGATTTTTCTCACTAAGTAGAAAAAGGATCACAGTTAAACTTTTTTAAGATCCCTAGAGATAGGAGGGCTTTCTTTTTAATAGAGCATGGTGAAGGTGAGTCACTTTATGATAAGGTACAAAGATCATCATAAGCTGTGTTCCTCCTGCCTTCATTGAAGAATCTTTAAAACTCATTCAGGCCGTTAGAGAGCAGCAGAGAACTTTATTTCAATAGTTAAGCTACATGGAAACACATATTTTGTGCTTCTTTTCTCCCAAAGTTGAACCAGATCAAATAATCCTAGAAGAGAGGAGCAAAGTTGTTATCTTTAAGTGAAAAAAGAATGAATTAGTACACATTTAGGAAAATTTAGGATAAAAAGAGAGAGAAAGACATAACAACTACTGAAAAACAAAAATAATATTTTACTTGAGGCAGAAGAGAACCACTATGGAAAATTTGTTGGTGATTAAAAACGAACAAAGTCAACCGCAAACAATGCCACGTACAGAAATTACTGGTTGCTTATCAGAACACTAGTCTCACATTTCCACTTGCCCCACGGACACCTTTGCTTAAATTCTATAAAATCCACAAACCCAGCATGACCAGCACCATCATTTCTAGTATGAAGTGGTGATCTTCTAGTTTGTCTCCTGACTGCAGTCTCTCACCTGACCACGTTAGCTGATTGTTCCTTCTGTATTGGTTTTTACCTTGTAAGAGAGTATACATTTATTGAGTATTTTGTTCTTAACACTGAGAATATAACACTTAGAAGAATTCTAGATTCATAACTTGTTTAAAAATGTTAATTTAGGGACTTCCCAGGTGGGGCAGTGGTTAAGAATCCGCCTGCCAATGCAGGGGACACGGGTTTGAGCCCTGGTCCGGGAAGAACCCACATGCGGTGGAGCAGCTAAGTCCGCGTGCCACAACTACTGAGCCTGCGCTCTAGGACCCACATGCCGCAACTGCTGAGCCTACGTGCTGCAACTGCTGAAGCCCGCGTGCCTAGAGCCGGTGGTCTACAATGAGAAGCCACCACAATGAGAAGCCTGCGCTGCACACTGCAACGACGAGTGGCCCCCGCTCGCTGCACCTAGAAAAAGCCCCCATGTAGCAACAAAGACCCAACGCAGCCAAAAATAAATAAATAAATAAATCTTTTAAAAATGTTAATTTATTTAACTCAACCTCATGGTTTCATGGAGCAAAATCGTGCTGTACTGATATGCTTTCATTTTCAGATTTTTTTTTTTAAATTTTTGGCTGCATCGGGTCTTCGTTGCTACACGCAGGCTTCCTCTAGTTGCGGCGAGCAGGGGCAGCTCTTCGCTGCGGTGCACGGGCTTCGCATTGCAGTGGCTTCTCTTGTTGCAGAGCACGGGCTCTAGCTGCGTGGACTTCAGTAGTTGTGGCACACGGGCTCAGTAGTTGTGGCTCGCAGCCTCTAGAGCACAGGCTCAGTAGTTGTGGTGCATGGGCTTAGTTGCTCCACAGCATGTAGGATCTTCCCCGGGCCAGGGATTGAACCCATGTCCCCTGCATTGGCAGGTGGATTCTTAACCACTGCGCCACCAGGGCATTCCCTCATTTTCAGATTTATGGGCCATATGAAAAGGGAAAATGATTCTAGGAAGATTCTGGAGAGAGAAAACCTGTTAAATATGAAGAAGACTTGGCAGCAGTTGTAAGATCCATGAAGCTGGGGAATTAGGATTATCCCTCTTCTGACATAAAAGTGGGAGTGATTGAGGAACTGTGTCACATAATTGATGGGCACCAACTTGAAGACAAATGCTGGAGGGGTGGGGGAGTGATTGATAATGTTATAAAAATATTCTGTACCTAACCACAACACAGTCGTTATATTCCTGAAAAGCTTCATGATCAGAGAATCCGAGATTGAGACATTTACATCTTACGGGAAAAACAGCACTGAGTACTGAGGTTATTAATGAATCCAGAAAAACCTAGAAAAATATTCAATTTTACTTAAAAAAGGCAGCACTAAATAAAGAGAATATAAATTATTATATATCTTAAGTTAGTGATAACGGCCTCTAAATAATTAATGTCAATTTATTGATTGCTAGAACTTCAGAATTTCTACTCTAGAATGTAAATTTATTTTAATGTTCACAATTTTCTTGTAATTTAGCTTAACATTTTTATAAATTCATTTTGCATTAAATTTTGGGACGAAGGGAGTGACAGAACAAACTATAATAAAGGATGTTGTCAAACCTTCATTTGTTATGGCAGGAGGAGATTCAGAGACCCATAATACCTTAGGAGACAAATGATGACTACCCCTCAATTCCATTGTATAGCTTGGAGTGACTCTCAATTTTAGGTGACGGGCTGTTCCCCAGGCACTAGTCTAACCAAACCTTTTCACAGCCTGTCACACCTTTGAACTTTCTTTCTCTTTCCGTATTCCGGCATAATTAAAAGAGGAATTAATTCTTGCTGCTCTTACTTTTCACTGCTTGTTTACGTCTGTGTAGTGAGTGGTTGATCCTGGCCCATGAGTAAGCATCGAGACAGTATTCCTTGTCTTTTAAAACATCTTCGTTCCTCATTAAGCCTGGTTTTATCATTCATTCATTTTTCAACAAATATTAAATATCTAGTATTTTTTCAGTACTGTGCTAGGTACTAGTTATCCAGTGGTGTATAAACCTGAAACCATCCCTTTCCTAGTGGAGTGTGTATCCTAGATGAGGAAACAGACAGTAACTCCTTCCTTAACACTCCCTGTGTTCCTTACTTTATTTTTTTTTTCCATAGCATTTATCAACATCTAAGACTTTATATTTTGTTTGATTTCATCCACAGAACGTTGGTTACATGAGGACAAACAAGAATTTCTGTATGTTTTGCTAAAGGAATATTTTTTGGTTGAGAAGTGAGAAAGGCACGTTTAATTCGTCACCACGTCCCCTTGTTTCTGCTTCTTCAGCCTGTCTTTAAATAACCCCACTGCTGCTTCCTTTTAGTTCAGGCCCTTTTTATTTTTACCTGATCTATAAAAGTAGCTTTCCCTGCCTCTGTAGTACCTTTCCCCTCCAGATTGCCGCCAGTAATCTTTGTAAAATTCAAGTCTGAATTTCTTCAGTGATCTGCTGTCTTTTAAAGGTAAATCAGACTCCTGCGCTTTTCATTGTCGGGTTCCTTCCTATCTGTCCAGCCTTTTTTTTTTTTTTCTCTGCCACTCCCTGCTCTCCATCTCAAACTTTATGCTGCAGTAGTATCAATATGTTGCACTTCTTCAGGCTTCTCTGCTAAGTGTGGTGGCTGGACCAGAGGCTTCCCCTTAACTTGGAAGCTATTTAGAAATGCAAATTTTAGGCTCCACCCCGAGGCCTACTGAATAAGCTAAGCAAGCTAAACGAGACTTCCCAGTAATCCTGATGTACCTTAAATTTGAGAATCACTACTTTAGTCCTTTTTTTTTTTTTTAAAGTTCATTTCCTTAACAAGCTCAGCCATTAATTACCATGCTTTCAATATCATTTTCATTTGTGTAACTCTTAATTTACATCATTGACCCTGGTATCTGTGTCAGTCCTGCTTTTTAAATTGTGTATTGGACATCTTTCCTGGATAGCCTTCCTGTACTTCAGACTCTGTAGTTTCTAAACAAAATTCAGTACCCATCTATTAAGATGTTTTATATACTGCGTTTCCTATTTCCTCCTTCAAAGGATTCCTCCTTGCAGCTTTGAATCCTAGATTATGCAGTATTTTCTCTTTGGTTCCTATTTTTGTCTTGCTTTAGAGGAACAAAGGAAAAGATTTTTTAATAACTCTACTGACCAAAATAGGGTCAGGATTTTCCAGGCAATAGATAACTGTTGTTTATAGACCATCTGTTAAAATGTATTTTTTAAAATGTATTTTTATCTTATTCTTCTTTGCTTTTTCCTTCCCACCTTTTTTCCCTTCTCAATTGTCTTTCTCTCTCTCATTTTAAGAACTTAGAGACCATTTACTTTGAATCTTGACCTCAGCTGCCCACGTTCTACCATAAAGCTGGAGGCATCCTTGACCCTGGGCTAATAGAGTGACACCTTGTACCAAAAGTGACAACTGGTACCAAAGATTGTAGTCAGGCAACATTTCATCTATCTCGGTACAGTTTCTGCAGTAGGTTCTCAATAAATTTTTTTCTAATGAGTAAGTGAGTAAGTTAGGCAAGTCTCAAAGGACTGGACAGATCTCCAAGGTCAAAAAACCACAGTGAAATTGTGGCTGGATACATAAGGAACCTCAAAGATTTGAGCAGTAAGAAGTGAGAAATTTTGACACTCAAATATTTATTCAGTAAATAAATGAAAGATTTTAAAGAAAAGAATAGTCATTGTAACAGATGGTGAGGTATTTCCTTCTCTGAGAGAAGAGGGATAAATTTAGATTTTATTTCAGTGTGAACTTGCAAGTTTAATTTTAAAAATTCATGTTTATTTATATGTGTGCTTCCCCATAAGCACAGTTTGATATACATTTTTAATAATTTTCGTGTCGATTTATGTAACAGTTATATTTTAATGGTTTGAGTATATATCTTGGGCTATAACTTTTAACTGTTATTATAGTTCTATTTTTGTTGGATAGGAAAGACAGTTATGTATGTGTGTGTGTATATATATATATCTGTTAAATTGCACATCTGAATTACCTTACATATGAGAAATTTTTATATGTGAAATCATGTATCTATTCTCATAATTTGAGCTATTCTTTCATAAAAAATACATTCTTAAATTATAGTAATAAAAAAAACTTTCTTTTTAACATGCACACAGGAAACCTCGGCCTGTCTCCCAGTTGGTTGCACAGCAGGTTACCCAGCAGTTTGTGCCCCCTACACAGTCAAAGAAAGAGAAAAAAGATAAAGTAGAAAAAGAAAAAAGTGAAAAGGAAACAACTAGCAAAAAGAACAGTCATAAGAAAACCAGGTAAATTTAAAGAGTGTTTTAATGGCACTTTTGAAGTAATAAAATTAACCATTTAATATTGTCTTTTAACATCAATATATAAAGTATATAAAGTAGAAATAAAAGATTTCATCTCTTTTACTATATCATGAAAGTGTTTTTCTTAGTTGAAGTTATATTAGAAATTAAGCACAGAGGCCACAAATACAAGCTTAAGTGTGAGGACACTTTCTGTTTTTTGTTTTTGTTTTTGTTTTACTAGATTACAAGACATTTGTGTTTGAAATGTTTCTTTTTTACTCATAAAGCCAGGAGTGATGTTCACAATACTGAACAGATATTTGCATGAGCTTTAACCAATCAAAATGGTCATGGGTCCAGGCAGAACAGGCAGTCATGACGCCCTTATCATAAGTGCACATCCGTGGGGAGTAACAAGCCCTGCATATAACTCAACCTTAGCTGTTGTCAGCTTCCTCTGTGATTCAGCTATGTCACTGCTGTTCTAAAACATTTATTTTAGTAAAATTGATAAGCTGTCTGCAAAATTATGATAAAGCTATAAAAGCACATTTAAGAGAACATTACTCCCAGAGTTTTTTGTCATGTTGAGGAAGATTCAGGAATGATTGGCTTGATTAATGTTAATGATTTCAAACATTTAATTATATTTTTGTGGCTAGTTACACATGAATATAGAGCTTTAAAGATAGATGTATTCGTTTTGTTATTTTTTCCTAATTTAACATGCATTACATGCTCAGAAAGTTGGTAGAGAGAAAAGCTAGTTTAAAATTTTATCATCTTTTGTGTTTAGGCCAAGATTGAAAAATGTGGATCGGAGTAGTGCTCAACATTTGGAAGTTACCGTTGGAGATCTGACAGTCATTATTACAGACTTTAAGGAGAAAACGAAGTCACCGCCCGCATCTAGTGCTGCTTCTGCAGATCAACACAGTCAGAGTGGCTCCAGCTCTGATAACACAGAGAGGGGAATGTCCAGGTCATCTTCACCCAGAGGAGAAGCCTCATCATTGAACGGAGAATCTCATTAAAGTTTATTTTCTCCAATTTCCTAGTCACTTCTGTCATACCATGCAAATACACAGATTATGCCAAGAAGTACCACATTTTCATGACAAACATATTCATGCACAATCCATAATTTGCATTTTACATAAAATAGAAATTTGTTAGCTTTTATTGCAATCTATGCCTACCAAACATTTCCAGACTTAACATTTTGGTCTCCACAGTTAAAGGTGCCATGAAAATGTGGTTGAATTACTCATTATGCAGTGTTATTGGTAAGTCTATTTTCACTTTTAGTTTAGTGAATTCTAACACATAATTCTTGAATTCTCTACTATTGGCATGTAACGAATTTAAATTTTTATAACATAGTGCAAGCTGCCTAAATATGTATTATTTGAGAATTGTGAAACAAATAGTTATATGTATACAAGTCAAAAATCAACTTAATCAACTGTTGCTACAACAGAATTTTCTTAATGGTTATCCTCTTAAATACACCTGCTGGTACTTGGTGTGGTTAAATAGGAAGATTGTTATTAAATAAAGAATTTGTATGAACCATTGCCAATGTTTTTGACACATTTTACTAAATTATTGTTCCTGAATTATGTTTTAGGTTTTATCTGTTTTTTGGGGGGTTTTTTGCTTATCTTTCAAAACATTCATTTATTGTAATGTTTACTAGCAGACTAGTAAACAATAAAACATTGATTACTTGGCTTTATAATTCAGATTTAGTGCTATTGTCATTGAACACTGGTATTTTCTGTATTATATAGAACATTAAAATTCAAGTAATTATAAGCATTTGGCAAAAACAGAAGAGAAGAAACCTGTCATATTTTAAAAGCTGCAGTTTTGGAAAAGCTTTATCTTAATAGTTTTATCACTGTTTCCTTGCCCCAAACTTATCCAGGGTCATAGAAGTGTGAATCTAATTAATACAGAAATGGGAACTGTTGCACAGAACTGAGAAATAACTAATCTTTAATCAGTTTAATTGGCCTCTTATTAAATATAACAATTCTTATAAAAATTATAGTACCCTATTTTCAGAAACAATTGCCAGTTTATGCATTTATCGATATCCTAAAATTTAAAAAGTATTTACAGCCCCACTTACTATTATGTAAATTTACCAATAAAATATTTTTATGACTACAGATTTTGCATTTTTGTTTACAACTAATAAAAGTGTTTTTTGTTGTTTCTAAAAATCCAACTTAGAAACCACACAGTACTTAAATTCTAGGGTCTCCTGCTTTCTCTTAGCCATTTGTTTAATATGTATTCACCTATAGGAGACTTTTGAACTATAAATGAACTTTAAATCATAACTTGGATACAGAATATCACTAAAAACATCATGATAGCATTTGAAGAAAGAAATAAAACTGTAGACCCTGACAGTTGTGATATTTGGTGGTTTCATGTGGTAATGTAATTTTCTGTTTAATTGCAGTACTTTTTACAGGCACAATGGTACTGTCTTTTTTGTAAGATGCAAGTTGTGAAATACAGTTAATTGCATACAGTAAAAGTCTGTGATTAAAACATTTATATACCTCATTCTTTAGTGTTGTTAAATGAAAGAATTTTATTTGTTTTTAAGATACTTTCAGTGGAACCCCAAATGACTGGTATGTTCTTTTAAAACATGAAAATTTTTTTCTCTTATTTTATTCTTTTTCACATGTTCCACATGTTTTATATATATAAATATATATCCATTTTTAGACATAGTAAAAACTACAAGTACTAACTGTAATAGAGAAGATATTCTAATTTTTAAGTCAAAATTACTCTTTGGAGGTACTGGGTCTTATGATGATGATCAAATACTTTCTGGATATATTTTAAATGGACTGCAGGAGAGAAAAATCTGACAGAAGATGAGATTTTACCTGAACGGGGCATAGTCATCTTTCTAAGTAGTAGGGAGACAGCATGGAATTTGAGAATGCTAACTGATGGCTGGCATTTGAATCTCTGTTGTAGAACCTAAGTGAGCTTGAGTAAGTCATTCAAGGTCATTTCCCATCTATTAAATAGGGATAATGGTAATCATATCTAACTCATAGGGTTGTTGGGAGGATTAAATGTCAATCCATATAAAATTCTTAACAACTACCTGACACATACTCTATGCTCAGAAACTGTGAGCCTTTACTATCTTTATAGGTAAAATCCCATTACCAGAAACATAATTTTTTTTTGTAACAAAAATTGTTTCCATGCCTTCTTGGATGCCCGAAAGGAGTTGTGTTCTGTAGGTTAAACTGAATTTTTTACATCAGATGTTTGCTCTGATCCCAGACCAGCTATCTTTCTATAATTAAAGAACCTGATGGTATGCATTATGAGACAGGAGAAATGAGCTGAGTTGGCTGCTTTGATATTTTGTTTTCCTTTCATTAATCACAGTTATCTTTACCTGCCTTTGTTTCACCCTACCTCAAATACACTTCCAAACCAGGAAACAGACTCAAATTCCATAAATACACCTAATGTTAAAATATGCAAAAAGATTCAGAGCCTGGGCTTAGGGTATATTTTTAGCTTTGGTTCATCAACTTACCCTATGGTTTTAATAGTGGGTTCTTTTAGCCAAATTCTATACAAAAAGAGCATTTGGATGTTTTTCAGAGTTTATTAGCTTATTTTGATATAAGTAAGAGTGAAGACATAATTTGAGGCATACAAGAATACATATTCTTAAACCTTTTATATTACACAGTAGAAATAGTTGACTTAATAACAAAGGTTTTATTTTTATTAAATGCTTTCCTAAAATTAATAGTGATGACTGTAGACAAAGTGAAAACATTAAAAAAGGAAGAAAAACCTTTGCTTTTCTACGTTGATAACATTTATTACCCTTCTTTTAGAAAGAAGTTCTTATTGCCTGAAAAGAATATAGTTTATTCATATTATATACATTCATGCTGAGTGGTCTAGAAGTTTTAGTTTCCACTGAAACCCTTATTTTACTTATTTTCTTGGTCTGCCACTTATCTCTTTTCTGGAATCTTGAAGTCCTGAAGTAGGAATTCGGCCATTGATAGAAATTTCTGTACTGTATTTTGAAAATTAAGTGCAAACAGAAGAGTGAATGTGTGTGTAAGAAGGGTAATCATAAAGTAATATTTCGACTTATTAGCACTGGCTCCCCTCTTCAACCACAGGCACCTTCAGGTGTCTGGAACAACTGAAATGTAGAAAAACTGAAGTGTAGAAAAATCATCAGTGACAAAAGTAGCTGAGTAGAATCAAGAGACAGTGAAGATTGCAGAATACAGGATGTGACTGATCATTTGTGAAAGCAGAAGGAAAAGAACACCCTCCCTGGCTATTGAGAGTGATGAAAAAGAAGCTGCCCTAATAACAAAGGCAAGGAAGGATAGAAATGGGGAAAAAATGAGGGAGGAGGAAGGAGAAAAACAAAGCAAAGATAGTAGCAGAAATTAGAAAATGGGGCATTGTGATGTAGTCAATGATAGCAGAGAAGAATCGCTCAGAAGGGAGAGAGAGAGAACAAATAGAATGTATAGCATCTCGGTCTCTTGAGAAAATTTTTAAAACATGCTATGATAAATCATCTTTGTAATGACTCAGTCATTAAGTTTTCAGTTGTGTTAAGTAGACTGTTTACTAGAGCAGCAATATGTGTAATCACTATAAAATGATTTTCTTCAAAACCAGTTCATTTTTAGAAGTCATAGAGATTTACCTTGAATTATATGAACACTTTACTTTCCTGAATGCACAGCCCTGCTAACCCAGATAATTTAAATGTTATGTTTTTAATGTGGCTTTGTATTTAGCCAGTGCAGATATTCCAGCCTTTGTGGAATGGGCCAATTCTGGAGCATATGAAATGCCACGATAAGAGTAGGTACTTATATAGAAAAATCAAGTAGAGCTCTGAAAGCTTTTAGTTCTCTGGGACATGTTTCATGTTCTGAATTGTTTTTCAGTGGTGATTTCTTTCCTCCCCATCAGTAGGAGTTGTAGACTGTAGTAGCTATTTTACTGCTGTAATACTTTCAGTATTTTCCTCATCTAGATTTTCTTTATGTCAGTTTTCAATTCAGTGAACATTTTTTGAGTATGTTTTGTGTGCTAGGCACTGGTCTGGGGGTTAGTTGCAAAGAGGACAAAGATGTGGAACTCACATCTTAGAGGAGAGATCTGTAAATACAATGCCATTATTTCAACAATAAAAATACATATAAGATACAGAAGTAAAAAAAAAAAAAAAAAAGATACAGAAGTAACAGAAGAGGGAGTGCTTGCCACCATTTTTTTTTCTTTTTCCTTCTTTTTTCTTTTTTTTCTCTAGAAAATTCAGCTTGGCCTCAGTATCCACTGTAAGTCCACAATGGAGATGTTAGGATCTCATCTTGATAGTTGCAGCTGATAATGTTGGGTGTCACCAGTAATTTTAGCCAGCTACCATTTCATTACTCCAGTTTGAATTTTCAAAAGTTAAAGACTTTAAGGCATGTAATGTGAGATTATCATTTTCCTATACTAATTTTTAAAAATCAGTAAACAGCTGAATGAGGTCCCCTGTTGCCTTTTTGTGAGGATATTGAGGAAACATTACATCACTCAGAATCCAAATGAGAAAATTTATTCAGACCTGTTTCAGGAAAAGCTTTACTTCAACCTGAGAAATCAGTTTGCCTTTTTCTTGTGAACAATGCAAATCATCGATTGTCCTCAGTTTTTGCTTTAGTTGTGGGAAATCTCAGAAAGTATGCCTAAATTAGGCATGCTTTTAATAATTATGTAGAACTCAGTCATCTGCATATCCATACTCCAACTTGTTATTCTTCACCTAACTACATTTTTAACTTCACCTAACTACAATTTTTATCTACTTATGTTTTTCCAAAGTTCCTCAAATCTCTTTTGTACATAAGGCTAAATAGTACTACTTTTTAAAAAAATCTGAAAAAAACTGCTTGATTTTAGTTGTGAGGATAAGCCCCAACGTGAAATTTTCAGTGCAAGGATCCAGTAAAATGGATCCAACTGGAATTCCTGAGGAGTGGAAATAATACACAAGTTTGGCAGGTCTTGAATTACATGCAGGTAAACCTGGATCTGCTGACTTACCTGGAAGTAGGGAATGTGGATGAAAGCTACCATCTCATCTTCATATTTTCATTAACTCTTTCATCAAGAGAATTCAGAAACTAAACTGGGTACCAAGATTTACTAACTTAGACTTTGTATGTGTATTATTTTCACTAACCTCTTTTAATTCAGACTAATAGCAACAATGAAATTAACCTGTGTTCACATTTGGAATCAGCAAGATTGAGAAGAGTTGGGATACTGTATAAAACCAGTTTGGGAGAAGAAGACTCCTAAAGGACAAAAATGTAGTGAAAACATTAAAAAGAAAAAGAAAAGTAGGCTGTTTTCAGAATTAAAAAACAGAGTGATCTGGCCTTAGGTCCAAGAGGTAGCTTTTGGTCTTTAATAAGAGAAAATGTAAAAGCCTATGATGTTTCCAGTATAGGATAAGATAAATAATTTAAGGGATACTTTAACTTAATTAGAAAGAAAAAAAAGAATTTTTTTTACTTTATTAAAAATAAAATATAGAAATGTGAAAAAAACATTTCAACATATGAAGCCTATTAATAATAAAACCTATTAATATTTTTTAAAAAAAGAAAAACCAAACATAACATAACATAGGACTATTTAGGATGTAACTTATATACAGAAAGGAATATAGATAACAAGAATTCTGATTTTATTTTTCAACTTAGTACTGTATTTCTGAAGTGTAATAGTATCAGAATTCTTAATTATTTTCATTTTTCAATTTTGGGGAATCTGGTTCCAGAGACTTATCTGTTACTTAATATTATTATAATCATGACCTTGATTGATGGCAGGTTTTGCTGAACTTGTGCATGTATGTTTTAATTCTAATTTTCCCCATGACTAAATTTCCCTGTAAATCTAGCTTTTAATTTCACTGACAGTATTATTATTATTTTTTTTTTAGCGGTACGCGGGCCTCTCACTGTTGTGGCCTCTCCCGTTGCGGAGCACAGGCTCCGGACGTGCAGGCTCAGCGGCCATGGCTCATGGGCCCAGCCGCTCCGCGGCACGTGGGATCTTCCCGGACCGGGGCACGAACCCGCGTCCCCTGCATTGGCAGGCGGACTCTCAACCACTGCGCCACCAGGGAAGCCCCACTGACAGTATTTTTTTAAAATAATAATAGCTTATAATCTATTAATGGGAATGGAGGGTTCCTGAAGATTGAATCAGGGAGAAATGGAAGGATGGTCCATAGGATATTCGTTCTTTCTCTCCCCACTCTGCCCTCTTCATAATCTCTCCCCTTTGTGAATGGAAATACTAGCTGAATTCTAGGATTACTTAGGAGTTAAGGTGTCCCCACTTAGTTTTTCACTGGCACTTTTTTCTAATCTTATGATCTATAGCTGAGTTTTTTGAGCATGAAGAGTTTACTCTTACTTACATAATGTAAATAAACTTACGTTGATGTAAGTAAACTTACATCAGTTTACTCTTTCGTCTTCCCCCTTACCCTACCCTTTTCCCACATTTACTAGTATGAATGAACACTTAAAATGAAATACTCTTTGCCCCAACTGACAACATACTTTTCCAACTTTTTCCTCCAGCCCAACAAGGTCTCTAGGAAATGGACTGTGAAAAATGAAGAAATTTCACTAGAGGCCAACAAGAGGAGAGAATGATTTTCACTTTTAGTGTGAATTTCTGATTCTTTATGCTCTGCAACTAATCTGATTTGTATTTCTTTTTTTAAATATAAATTATTGATTGATTGATTGATTTACTTATTTACTTATGGCTGCATTGGGTCTTTGTTGCTGCATGCAGGCTTTCTCTAGTTGCGGCGAGCGGAGGCTACTCTTCGTTGCGGTGCACGGGCTTCTCATTGCGGTGGCTTCTCCTGTTGCAGAGCACAGGCTCTAGGCGCCCGGGGTTCCATAGTTGTGGCGCAGGGGCTTAGTTGCTCCACAGCATGTGGGATCTTCCCGCACCAGGGCTCGAACGCGCGTCCCCCGCGGCGGATTCATAACCACTGCGCCACCAGGGAAACCCCGTGATTTGTATTTCTGTGATTGCAAGTTTAATTTGTTTTCATCCCCAAGACCAATTTAAGAGATTTTCATATAACATCTTTTTTCTTTTTTGCTTTTACTTTTAATTTGCATCACTCAGTTTAGCATTTATTTTTTTCACAGTGAGATAGCATGGTATATGGGAAAAAAACAAACACACACTTTGGATCCTCAAAGATTTCCATTTGAATTATGGATCTTCATTATTAGCCATGTGGTTAACAAACTTCTCTGAATTTCAGGTTCCTTGTTTGTTAAAAGAATAAAGTATAATTGTTATCAGGATTAAGTTAGATGATGCATAGACCTTTATAAAGTGGAAATTATGTAAAAAAGTCTTTGAACTTTACTATGAAAAGGTATAGAATTTACCTTTTCCCCCATAGGATATCTTTTTTTTTTTTTTTCAGAAGTACTGAAAGGTAGAATTGGGAAGGAAATGCTGAGCAGGACCTAAATTTGCTCTAGAGTGTCTTGGAAAAGACATTAAAAAAAACCCCAAAAACTCATTAATTGAATGTCTGCCATATATCCAGCATGTACTAGGAACTATATGAAAAATCAAGATTAATCTTTTGAATATATGATTGTTGAGATTTGGATTATCCTGAATCTGAGAGTTTTCCAGGTCATGGAGAAGGTCTCTATCTCCATAATTTAAACAACTAATGTTGCTACTTTTAAATTTCTTTTTGTACCCCTAAATTTACCTTTTTTGACAGAATGAAGGGGAGATCAATATTGATTAAAAATTTGGATATAGCCAGCCTGTCGCTAGAGAATTAAGAGGGTGGTCTAGAGATGAAAAAATAGATTTAAGAAAACATACATACACACAGTAAGTGAAAGAAATGCCTAACCATTATGGCAAAAATTTTCAATAATTTACAATTAATTTTAGGAATATCAAAATGTGTGACTCCTGGAAGTGATCAGAAGTATTCACACAGCTCCTTATACTCCAGGATAACCAGCTGGGACAGTGTGTGAGTAATACAAAAATCATTTCTATTTTTGGAATGCCTTACATACTTTTTCAACAGAATTTCCTTTTTAATTACAGGATTAAAAGGAACCTAAAGGGATGATATGGTCCAGAACCCTGATGTCAAGTAAATGGATGATTGTTCTTCCGGATATGCTCTTCCCATATATTGTCGCAGAAATGAATACTGCCATTCTAGTATTTTAACAATCTCTGGGTCATTAAATTTTTCTTTATTTTCATTACATTTAGTTTGTTGAAATAGAAACAATTGTAGTTAGCATCTCTTTAAATTAAACGTACTTTGAGTGCTAGCTCTTACTCTAGTTTCTTGGTACCATATCCTTTAGTTTTCTCTCTGAAAATCTATTTACTGTTCTTATAAATGCTTTTGTTATCCATCTTTGTACCTCATTAAGTTTATCTTTATTTCTCTAAGAATTGTATGGTGTAGTGAAAGGATTAACTTCATATTGTCGTGGTTTTTACTTGCCTGTCTCCACTTTTGGGGGCAGTACAGAATAGCCCCTTGTCTGGCATGTAGAATATATTCAATAAATGTTTATTGAATGAATAAGTGTATGTTTTCATTCTATTCACAGCGTGATAGCATGCTAGTTTTCATTTTTTGTCAAGTAAGGCAAGAAATTTAATCCTTATAGGGTAAGAAACTGAGGCTTAAATTTGTTTAGTGACTTTCCCATGGTCACAGAGCCAGCACTTATTTGGTGTAGGGATTCCAAATGAAGAACTACCACTAATTATACAGCATTTCCCTATCTTGTTTCTCATGGCCAAACTCTTCAAAGCTCCAACTGCAATTTGAACAGTTTAACAGCATGATTTTTCTCCATGAAGAGAGAGAGTGGGTGTGTGGTTGTGTGTGTGTGTGTGTGTGTGTGTGTGTTTAAAGCCTCCTTTCCCTCACTTTTTGGCACTGTAGCTGCTTTCTGTCTCCAATCTCAATCTGTCCCAGCCTCTACAGTGCAGCCAGAATCTGCTCTCCAAAAGGCAAATGTGATCACGTTATTTCCTAATTTAAAAACCCTGCAATGGTTCACCATTTTACGTTCAAACTCCTTGCCAGATTATGTTCAAACTCCTTGGTGTACTAAATAAGGCATTCCGATATCTGGCCTCTTCAACCTCTAGTCTTATAGCTCATCCTCTCCTCTTTTGCATTCACTTAACTTGTCATATCAAACTTCTCACAGCTCCTTGACCCAAGAGCCTGTTTCACTGATTCCTCAGCCTGGAATTACTTCTCTTACCACACCCTAGACTCTAGGGCCACTTTTGCTACAGTCAAAAGTTAACAAAAAAACAGAAGTAAAACCTATGAGTCACTTACATAGTTATTAGTAAAAGTTTAATGTGTGTACACCAAAAAGACAGCAAACTGGGAGCACTCAAACCAAAATATGGAATGAGGCTCAGGGGTATATTCTGTGAAGACTGTGAGTGTGTATTCTTTACAGTGACTGGTTAAAATATTATAATTTTCTCTTTTCCTTTCTTTCATTCTTTTTGCAGTTTAAACTTCAAACATTGAGTATTCAACTGCTTTTCTTTTTTTAAAATTATTTTTTATTATATGTTTCAAGTGTACAGCATTATAATTCAACACCTATATACTCCTCCAAGTCATCACCACCACAAGTCTAATTATCATCCATCACCATACAGTTGACCCTCTTCACCCATTTTAAAAAAAAAGAAAATTATTTGGCTGCTCCAGGTCTTTGTTGTGGCACACGTGATCTTCCTAGTTGTGTGCGGGATCCTTGGTGGCGGCATGCGGGATCTAGTTCTCTGACCAGGGATCCAACCTGGGCCCCCTGCATTGGGAGTGCAGAGTCTTAGCCACTGGACCACCAGGTAAGTCCCCCCGGCTTCACCCGTTTTGCCCACCCCTCCTAGACTTTTCTTAAATGAAAGGGAATTGGTTAGGGGTTACCTCATACCAATTTTCGGGAACTATTTAAGTTCTGCTAATGATTTTCACATGCATAAGCAAAAAGTGACCCAGGTCAAGTTAATCTCTTATCCCGCAAAATATGCTAAATTAAGCTTTGCTTGTATGACTAACTGGTTTTGTTCGCTCAGAGAATTTTCAAGTCTGGCGTCTGTGTTTCATTTTAACATTATGAAGTGTCTCTTTACCATGCCCGCAGGCAGAACCGATTGCTTTGTTTTGTATGTGTGCCCACACCTTTACAGGCTTAAATCCTAATGTCTGTATGGTCGTATTGCACTTACTTACAAGTTTCCACTGTCCCACCCCCATGCCCCAACTAGGCGTCTTTGCACCCCAAGGTACTCACACAGTGCTTGGCACATGCTTTGTAAATGTTCAATAAATGAATGGAGTGAAAATATGGCTAAGAGGGAAAAGAAATGGAAAGCTAAAGGCAAAGCTCTTTACGGATAATATTAATTGTTTTGGACATGCGAATGGTGAGTTGCGAGGAGGATCAAAAAGGCGTAAAAGGTTGAACCTCAGCCTTATAGGAACTTACAACCTCGATGGGAGGCAGGATATGCATCCTAAAGGGCATTAGGAGGTAATTAGACATCTGGGTGAAAATGGCTCGTACCGACTGTATTATAGAAGCTTAGAGGCTGGGGAAGTCCCTGCTGAGAAGGATGTAAGTGAAAAATGGCTTAATCAAGTGCCGTCTAAGTGCAAGGGGTTTTTCGTGCGTTAAGCAATTTAATCTTTACAAGCACCCTATGATGAGGGTGTCATCTCCATTTTAGAGACGAAGAAACACGCTCAGAGAATTTAGAGCTTTCAGCGTCCCAAACTACCACGTGGAAGAACCATCATGTGAATTTGGGTCGGCCGCCTCCAATGCCCCGCTCATTTCGCCACGTCTCTCCCCCGCAGTTGGGAGCCACAGGGCTCGAGAGTCGCCCTCCCGGGGTCGCCGGTGGCCCAAAACCTTGCGCGAGCCGCATCCCGTGGGCCCCAGCCCACCCGGCGCGCCCTGCCCCCCTCGCGCTCAGTGCGCCGGCGCGTTCGGCCGCCCACCCTCCGGGGAGAGGCCCGCGGCGGAGGCGGGGCCGGGGCTCCGGGGCGGGGTGTCCGCGCGCTCTCGAAGGTGGTGGGCGGAGAGCGAAGGGAGGAAGGTGGGGCGGGCGCGAGGCCGTGGCGGAGGAGGAACTTGTTGCGCCGGCGGCTGCGTGGTGTCGCTCTCTCGGCTCCAGTTCGCCCGGGCGGGCGCGGCGGCGACGGCAGCGGCGGCGCGGGGACGGCGCGATGCGGCGCTACCTGCGCGTCGTGGTGCTGTGCCTGGCCTGTGGCTTCTGCTCGCTCCTCTACGCCTTCAGCCAGCTCGCCGTGTCCCTGGAGGAAGGAGCGGGCGGCAGTGGCGGGAAGCCGCAGGCCGCAGCGGCTTCCTGGCTCGCGGGCGGCGGACGCGGCGCCGGGAGAGGGGCGGGCAGCGCGGGCCCTGCGGCGCATCCCGGCCGGTCTGACAGGTACGGGCCGTTCCCTGTCGGGGGCCGGGGCGGGGGTCGCGGGGGCGCGGGGCTACGCCCGGCCCGGGCTGCCTGAGGGTCAGCCCTGCGCCTCCCGCCACCAGGCCCGCGTCTCCCGCTTCTTTGCCGCAGACTCTGATCCCCTTTGCTCGTTTCCCTCCTTCTCCTCACCCTGGGGGTGAGCCCAGCGCTACTCCAGCCCCAGAGCACCCCACGCTTTTTGTGTTTGTCTTCTGACCCACTCCTTAGGCACTATTCACAGCAGTTAGAAATTAATTTTCAACTCTTAGTTGACAGTTGCATTTTCTTTTTCCTGTTTTCTTAGAATTCGTTGAAAATAAGAGGGTCCTACCAAAGCCTTTTTGCTGTCTGGCTAGTGGGAATTCCCTCTTGTTTCCATGGCGTTCAAGTTGAGATATTTAAACATCGGGCTGGCGCCCTAGTTCAGTTTTTTCTCCCCTCCTGAATGGGACATCTAAATTTACTGTTAACGCTTAAAATTTTCATTATTTGCTGGTTAGTTAAATTTGGATAGAGCATTTCTGCGGATTGTGAATTTTTCTTTAGGAAACGATCGGTCTGTTGTGAAACTTACAGCAAGTTAAGAAAAATAAGCGATACTTAACATGCTCACGTCTTTCCTGAGTTGGAATAGAGGTGTTTCTCTTTAAAAATCGGAATTTAAAAAGCATAATGACTTAGGTGGATTTACACAGATCACTGTCAGAGTTGGAATCAACATGAGATTTAAATGGAAAAAGTAACGCATTACGAATGCTTAACAAAATCTGAGCGTTTCCACTTCCTTGAAAAAGAGGCTCCTCTGTTTGTGGGCACCTCTCTTACTCCGTGTGCTCCCTTAGTAAGAGGCAAAGGCTGCTTTGATATGAAGAACTTCCTACGGATTGGTAGGAGGAGGAAGCGCAGGTCAGCTGTACGCTGTTAACGTTCTTCTGAGAGTTGATGGCCATTCCCAAAATGAAAGGGGACGTTTGGGCAGAGCAGCAGCATGGAAAAGCTGGATTGTCCTGTTTTCACCCTGTGATTTGATTACAGTCAGGACTCTGTTCATAAAAGCAGAACTACTTTCCAGAGCAAGGTTTGTCAACGCTCTTATCTGTTCTGGGAGAGGCCGTGACTGAAGACCTGGATGAGCTCCTGAAAAGCTAATGGTGGTCTTTTATGTTCCAGTGAAGCATTTAAAGTTATGGGGAAGAAACTATTTTTGCATTGGGTAGAATTGTCAGGAAGCAACATTTTTATCAAAACATTGAATGAAAATGGACTATGATATTAGCATTTCAATCCGATAGAGTAACATTCATTTTTAGTGCCTTGTCTGAGATACTTAATATTTTGTGACAAATTTTTATAAATTGTATCTGCTTGGCTAGCTAATTTTAACAAACTTACATTATTTGAAATTCAGAAAATAAGTGCTTCCGTTTTAATGAATATTTTATAGAGCCATTACTGAAATCTGAAGTTTGATGTGTCAGAGTCGAGTCAACTGAAAAGCTGTATATTACAGGTCCTCTGGGCAACATAACTCCTCATTTTAAATGAGGCACACATTTGAGTTAAAACTGAAGGTGTATCATTCTTTGTAAAGAAGTGTGGGCAGAGGAGCAACCTGGAAAAGCTGGATGGATTGTTTGTAGCCTATGATTTGATTAAGGTCAGAAGAATTCCTAAGACATCAGGACTCTTCATTTTAAATATTATCATTTATAACATCTTTTTAGATTTCTCATAGAGTTCAGTCAACTTTTTTGGCTATCATGGGATATGGAGTAGGTATTCTTAACCTCTTTTCCTATGTATAAATAGTTTGGCGGAGGTGCAGAGGGCATCAGTACCAGCATTAGAAACTGTGTATCCTTTGATTGCTCTGCAAGTGCTCTTTCTGTAAAGCTGCTCTGATAAGAAGTAGTCTAGATAGTGTTACATCAGTGGAAAATGGGGCTATGAGGCAAGCAACATCTTCCTTTTTTTGGTAGGACTTGATTATCATTGCATTCTTACTTTTTTTAAAGCAGTCTTACCTCAAAGATTAAAACTATTTTTTCTCTCTCTCATTTGAAACATGGGATTATGGTTATACCCAATAGGTTCCAGTGGTCAAACCTTATAGAAAATATTCATTGCACAGAATTCCACGACAACAAAATACTTGGAAATGTCCTTGCACGTTCTCAAAGTAAAAGCTAGAAAACGATGGAAACAATTTTTCAGTGAAATTTATTATTAATGAATTCATTTTGTTTGAATCCATTATTTTGGTATTTAGAAAATGGGTAGATCTTAGTGTCAGACAAACCTGTGGTCTCATTCTGGCCTTGTTTCCTGTGAAACCTTGACCACCTCTCTGCTTCACTTTTCTTACCTGTAAGATGTAGTTTGTATTTACCTTAATTAAATTATAGTAATCAGAATTCTTAGTTGTCAGGCACCAAAGTCCATTAAAACTGACTTCAGCAAAACAGGTATTTATAGGCTTATATGGGTTGCTGGAAGGAACCGGATTGAAGGAAGAATTACCCGGGCACTTCCAGGGACCTCAAGGACTGGGGACTCTTTCTCTTCTGCTGTAGACAGGCTTTGTTCCTGGGGTCTTTCAACTTCTTATAGAGTTTCATCTCTAATCTCAAGTAGAAAATTCTAGAAAAAGGCTCTCATTGGACTTGCATCACACGCCCATCCTTGGACCAGCCAATGTTGCCTGGGATGGGGGCCTCTGGTTCTCTGGGCTGTGTCCCTTGCACATCCATAACTGCAGACAGAATCCCATGACTGGCGCTGGAGAGGAGTGCTGCCTCAGTGGAGAGGAATGCTCGGGAGGTAGTGGCTCTTCCACACAGAGGGACTCTCTGAAGGTGCTCAGTGTGGACAGACTGTATTTAAGGTATTCAATCTAAAGCACTGACCAGATGTCAGTACTTCAGAAGGAGTTAAACCTTTCTGTGGCTTTAGATACTCTGGGTGATTAAATTCTCACATTTCACTGATGACAGCGATTATCAAGATTTCATCCCATTGAGGCTGTACAGCATATCGGTAGTAGGGAATCAAGAAACTACTAGGCATTTCAGTGATAACCATTTCTGGACCCGTCATACCCTTAGTGTGAATGACTGTTAACTGGGAAGTAGTCACCTTACTTTCCTTTTCAGATCTGGTCAGGCCATCAAGTTATGGTTTCTGCTGGGTCCCAGGAACACTAACTAGTAGGATATACTGAAAATGTAGAGTGGGAAGAGTCAGGGCTTTGGAAACAGACTTCAGCTTTGCCACTCACTGGCTGTGTTAACCTTGAACACGTTTCCTCATCAGTTACAAAGAGGTAAGAGTATCTGTGATAATTGGGTTGTTTGTGGGAATTGAAAAAAAATAGCTTGTGTAGATTACTTGGTCTGGTGCCTGGCACAATAAAATTATAGCTAATTCAGTGATGATTTTGATCATTTAAATTTTAAATGATTTTTTTTTTTTTTTTTTTTTTCAGTTTCTGACCTCTGGGAAAAATGTCCTCAGGCCCCAGTCCAGACCTGCTAAACCAGAGTCCCTGGGAGTGGGGCTTGGGAATCTGTATTTTAGATATGTGCTCCAGGTTGTTGTTATAAAGCCAAAGATTGAGAACCATTGATTTAACTGAGAATGATTTGAACACTATTTTCTTTTTTTTTTTTTTTTTTTTTTTTGCGATACGCGGGCCTCTCACTGTTGTGGCCTCTCCCGTTGCGGAGCACAGGCTCCGGACGCGCAGGCTCAGTAGTTGTGGCTCACGGGCCTAGTTGCTCCGTGGCATGTGGGGTCTTCCCAGACCAGGGCTCGAACCCGTGTCCCCTGCATTAGCAGGCAGATTCTCAACCACTGCGCCACCAGGGAAGCCTTGACCATTATTTTTGCACTATTGTTTTTTGGGGGAGAAACTTTTTGCCTCTTCCCTGCAGTTATTTTTGAAGAAGAGAGGAGTTAGGCAGTGAACAGTGAAGAAGGCTGAATTATTTACTAAAGCCACCTTAATCTCTGCTTTGTTGATGCAGAGACATCTTAGATAAAAACCAGTACTTTGCACCTTGTATTTCAGTTCACTGAAGATCATACTTCACATAGCTGTGAAGTGCTTAGCACAAACTTGACTGGTAAATTAATTAATTAATATTGTTCTGTGCTTTTGAATGAGAAAGTGATTAGGTTAATGAGAAAATAATGTGTACTTTTGGCTTAGAAATCCTATTTTAAAACATTAAGATTATTATCTGTGTGTCATACCTGTTGGAAATACTTCCCCCCAACATGTTAACTTAAATTTTTTTCAGAGTGTATGCCACGTGAAGTTTAAAATTTTTAATGTGTTCAGATTGGCAGTTTTTTCCTTATCATTTTTATTTTTGTCATGCATAGAAAAACTTTCTACCAGTGGGTTTTTTTCCGTTTTTTTTTTTTTTTCATTTAAATCTTTAATTCAGTTTTTTTTTTTTCGAGAGAGTTTAGGTTGTACAGTGTGATGCTAACTTAGTTTTGAAATGGTTAGATAATTGTTCATTGCCATTTGTACATAAGCAGTTCTTTTCCCACTTCTTGAATATTCATGAAACTAGATGTTTATTAAAAAGAAGACCTGACTTAGATGTCTGAAGACAATTTTTAGTTGAAAATGAGTTGTGCAGGAACTGATCTTTAAATAATGGTGATCAGAACCATGGGAATGGTCTCCTTTAACATGGCTGTGAGCATCTTTATTTCACTCTCAGTCATAGTGCAGGTATCCGTGCCTTTAAGATGCATCTTTGGTAAGGCACCTCATTCAGACTTCCACATTCTTATGCTGGATATGCCTAGACTTATCGCTGACTCTCCACGATGCACATGGTTTTCACTAAAGCCTCATGGCTGTCATGGACATTTAGAAATGAAAAAAACCTTTTCCAGTTTGATTTAAAAGTATGAAAGATCTTCTGCTATTGCATTTAAGTAAACTTTTAAGTTTGAGGACTGTTATTTTGGAGAGTGTTACTGTTAAATGCTCTGTTTAATCCAGGGCATGTCTCAATTTTTTTTTTAATTTTTAAATTTTATTTTATTTACTTTTTTATACAGTAGGTTCTTATTAGTCATCAATTTTATACACATCAGTGTATACATGTCAATCCCAATCGCCCAATTCAGCACACCACCATCCCTGCCCCACTGCGGCTTTCCCCCCTTGGTGTCCATACGTTTGTTCTCTACAACTGTGTCTTAACTTCTGCCCTGCAAACCGGTTGATCTGTACCATTTTTCTAGGTTCCACATACATGCGTTAATATACGATATTTGTTGTTCTCTTTGTGACTTACTTCACTCTATATGACAGTCTCTAGATCCATCCACGTCTCAACAAATGACCCAATTTCGATCCTCTTTATGGCCGAGTAATATTCCATTGTATATATGTACCACATCTTCTTTATCCATGCATCTGTCGATGAGCATTTAGGTTGCTTCCATGACCTGGCTATTGTAAACACTGCTGCAATGAACGTTGGGGTGCATGTGTCTTTTTTTTTTTTTTTTTTTGTGGTACTCAGGCCTCTCACTGTTGTGGCCTCTCCCGTTGCGGAGCACAGGCTCTGGACGCGCAGGCTTAGTGGCCATGGCTCATGGGCCTAGCCGCTCTGCGGGCATGTGGGATCTTCCCGGACCGGGGCACGAACCCATGTCCCCTGCATCGGCAGGCGGATTCTCAACCACTGCGCCACCAGGGAAGCCCGCATGTGTCTTTTTGAATTATGGTTTTCTCTGGGTATATGCCCAATAGTGGGATTGCTGGATCATAT
>NC_041219.1:96100064-96104442 GCF_002837175.3 Physeter macrocephalus
CCTGGATCATCTTCACTATCATTATTCTGAATTCTTTTTCTGGAAGGTTGCCTATCTCCACTTCATTTAGTTGTTTTTCTGGGGTTTTATCTTGTTCCTTCATCTGGTACATAGCCCTCTGCCTTTTCATCTTGTCTGTCTTTCTGTGAATGTGGTTTTTGTTCCACAGGCTGCAGGATTGTAGCTCTTCTTGCTTCTGATGTCTCAATTTTTAAAACATTTTTCAAGTACTGAAATTTGGGGTAATTTAATTTGTGTTTCGTTTGTTTTTTTAAACTTTTGAAATAAATATAAGTTCACAGGAAGCTTCATAGACACCCCCATTTATCCGTCACTCAGTTTTTCCACAGTAGTAACATTTTATATGAGCTTAGTATAATACCGCTGTATCTGGAATATATGTGTATCAACATAGTAGAATATTAGAACCCCAGAAATTGACATTGTACAACCTGTAGACCATCTTCAGACATCACCAGTTTTACCTGCACTCATGTATGTGCAGTTTTATGCTGTTGTATCACATAAGTAAATTCATGTCATCACCCCTGCAGTCAGGATACAGACTGTTTTATTACCACGGAGATCCCTGTGCTATCCCTTGATCAGTTTGCTTGTAGACAAGCCACGTAGAGCTGGAAACATTAAGCCATATGAAACAGGGAGATGAGTCATGGTAAAGTTTTATTTCAGTTTGATCCACAGTGGAAAAACTTTGCATTTATGGACTTCACTGATTCTGGATGTCTTTGTTTACTAAGACATACCCATTTAGCTCAGCTACAGTTTTGCCCCATTAAAATTATTTAATAGAGTTACCTCTTTGAACTTTGTATGTCTAATGTTCCATTTTCAGTAGTCTTCAGGAATAAAAGCAAAAGCAGCTAATAATCAGAACTTGGATAAGTACCTTTACTTTTCCAATATTTTTAAACTTTTTTTTTTCTGGCCTGAAAATACAAGTACTGTCTGTCTCAGATTAGTTGCTTTTCCTCATTTATTGCTTGTAGTGATAGTTATTGGTACGTAATGAGTTCTCAGTATGAGTTTCTACTCTGTATCTTAATCTTTAAAACCAAGTTTTCAGAAGTGAAAATGTAAATTTGGGGGATAAGAAACCGTGAATAAATTATGCCCCCTCTTGCTAGCAGCAGCTCAGTGTTTTATGTTTTGTTTTGTTTTTTTAATGGTAAGGAGGATGTATACTCGCTAGTGCATATGTTTTGTATTTCCATTAAAGAAAGACAGAAAGAAAACATTCTCTCTGTAAACTGTGTTTTCTGACATTGAGTTATGGTCAAGAAACTTACCTAAAACTTGACATTTTTTTCCCTGTAATTTCATCTGCATTAATCAGTTTACATTGATTACATGATCCAGCCATTCCTCTCGTAGGGGTGTGTGTATATGTGTGTGTGTGTGTGTGTGTGTGTGTGTGTGTGTGTGTGTGTGTGTGTGTATATATACTCAAGAGAATTGAAAACATACGTTCACATTAAAATTTTACATGGATGTTCATAAAAGCATTATTTATAATAGCCAAAAAGTATCAACAACCCAAATGTTCATTAACTCATGAATGGATAAAGAAAATGTGGTATATCCATCCATTCATAAAAGGGAATATTATTTGGCCATAAAAAGGAATGAAATGTGCTGATAAATGCTACAGTGGTGAACCTTGAGAATACACTAAGTGAAAAAAGTCTGACTCAAAAGGTCACATATTATATAATTCCATTTATCTATGGAGACAGAAAGTAGATGTGTGATTGCCTAGGGCTGGGAGTAATACAAGTTGAGGCAGAAAATGGTATTAATACGCAATTTCAAGCAGTCATTTTTACAAAATAATTAGTCATTTTCTTTGAGACTTCATTTTTTATTTTCCTTTTCTACTGTTGGAAGACTTGACAGAAGGAGATGGAATAACCAACTTATCTCCTTCCTGGAAGAAAGGGGCACTTTAGGTGTTGATTATAAATAAATTGTGGATTTGTTGAAAGAAAGCTTTGACGATGTCTGTATCTGAAAGATGGAGATACCTATTTGAACAGGTTTGTTGTGAGGCTTAAATGGATGTGAGAACTCTTAAATCTGAAAAAAACTCTGTGTTAGTTGTTGCCACTTCCACTCAGCCTGTCTCTACTAATAAGTGCAAGACTTTAAAACTACATGACCACGCCTGGAAGGGGACAAACACATTTCCTCATCAGGTTGTACATTTTACTGGTCTGCACACATTTTCTTTTTCTGACTTATCAACCATTTAATTTAAGATATGTTAACTTTTTATGCTGTGCTTGAAAATGGTGTCCATTTCAAGAAAAAACAGATTATAATGTCACTTTTTCCCATTGATTTAAAAATTCTGATGTTGTAGTTCTTCATGCAGTAGTATACAGAATAACTTAGGCAGGATTTTAAAAGCAACCAGTGCCTGACCCTGTCCTCAGCGTTTCTGATTTAACAGGTCTGGTGTAGGGCTCTCTGGTGATTTCATTGTACATCCTGGATTGAGACCCCCTGTCTTAGCGTGTTGACATTTGTGAGAGGTGTGATCAGAGATGTTGCAAATATGAAATTTCATAGACCTTTCACTGTAAGAACAGTAACTTATAATTGAATTCATGGTGATGGGACATGAGGTGACCTTGTTTAGTGACTCACTCTGACTTCACACTTGCTTTAGTAAACCCAAGCCTCCACTGTACTGAATTTCCAACTAGACTATTGTTTTGAAAAGGAATAACAATGAAAAACATACTTTTTGTAATGTGAGCAATTGTTGTTGTTGTGTATTTGTGGGTTTTTTTAGCTCCAACCTGCAATCTAAGAAGAAAGACCACATTTGATCCCCCATTTTAACTTGTGAAATATAGTGAAACTGAGATGAGTAGGTAATGAAACTGAGCCGTGAATATCAGCTTGGTCTCTTATTTCCAACTTAAAACACCATACTTGGTGTTTTAAGCTTGGATTGAGGATTAATTTAAAAGCATTTAAAGATTCTCTCTTTCCTTTCTACCAGCATCTGTGGCTTAAATTTTGCTTCAGGATAAGCAAATGTTTTGTTTGGCGGAATGGATTTTATTCTAGGGGGAATATGTGCAGTTCATGAAGGAAGGAAAATTTTAGAAGTATTCCAATATTTTCTATGTCATCTTAGGAGGAGATCTTAATATATTAAGAGCGTTCATGACTAAAAAACGTTTCCAGTCTGTGGTATTTTTTGCCTAAAGGTTTTAAAGTTCTATTTAAAGTAGTGGTACCCTAAGTAAGGGAGAAATCAATTTCCAGAAATCCTCAAGTTACCATAGCAAGTTGGATTTGCAGTTTTGTTGCTGTAAAATAGAACAGTAAGTTTTTATGTTATTGAGTAAATTCCTTGTCAGTTTTAAGCCAAAATACTCACATAGGACTATTTCTGTCTTACTCTGTTAGGTGTAAAGATTTCTCTCTGTGTTACTGGAATCCCTATTGGATGCTGCCCTCTGATGTTTGTGGAATGAACTGCTTTTGGGAAGCGGCTTTTAGGTAGGCACTTAATATTTAATTGGTAGATCAGTGTAGGTAAGATTAGATAGTAACTAATAAATTTTTGAGTGTAATAAAAATGTCATATGGTCATAAAAATGTTTCTTTTCCTGTAATATTGTTATACAAGTAAATAATTTGTTTTCTGATTGGGTTTTCTATTCTTTTTTCCCACTTTGAAGTAGTTATGACTAATTTTTTAATACATACTGTGTATAAAATGCTCTAAAAATTTCGGGCCCAGCCGCTCCGCGGCATGTGGGATCTTCCTGGACGGGGGCACGAATCCACGGCCCCTGCATTGGCAGGCGGACTCTCAACCACTGCACAACCAGGGAAGCCCTGTCTCTAGTATTTTTTGATTTCCTCTTTAATTTCTTCAGTGATCTCTTAGTTATTTAGTAACGTATTGTTTAGCCTCCATGTGTTTGTGTTTTTTCAATTTTTTTCCCTGTAATTCATTTCTAATCTCATAGCGTTGTGGTCAGAAAAGATGCTTGATATGATTCCAATTTCCTTAAGTTTACTGAGGCTTGATTTGTGACCCAGGATGTGACCTGTCCTGGAGGATGTTCTGTGTGCACTTGAGAAGAAAGTGTAATCTGCTGTTTTTGGAAGGAATGTCCTATAAATATCAATTAAATATGTCTGGTCTATTGTGTCATTTAAAGCTTCTGTTTCCTTTGGATGATCTGTCTATTGGTGTAAGTGAGGTGTTAAAGTCCCCCACTATTAATTGTGTTACTGTTGATTTCCTCTTTTATAGCTGTTAGCAGTTGCCTTATGTATTGAGGTGCTCCTATGTTGGGTGCATATATATTTATAATTGTTATATCTTCTT
>NC_041219.1:96104728-96110043 GCF_002837175.3 Physeter macrocephalus
CCTGGATCATCTTCACTATCATTATTCTGAATTCTTTTTCTGGAAGGTTGCCTATCTCCACTTCATTTAGTTGTTTTTCTGGGGTTTTATCTTGTTCCTTCATCTGGTACATAGCCCTCTGCCTTTTCATCTTGTCTGTCTTTCTGTGAATGTGGTTTTTGTTCCACAGGCTGCAGGATTGTAGCTCTTCTTGCTTCTGATGTCTCAATTTTTAAAACATTTTTCAAGTACTGAAATTTGGGGTAATTTAATTTGTGTTTCGTTTGTTTTTTTAAACTTTTGAAATAAATATAAGTTCACAGGAAGCTTCATAGACACCCCCATTTATCCGTCACTCAGTTTTTCCACAGTAGTAACATTTTATATGAGCTTAGTATAATACCGCTGTATCTGGAATATATGTGTATCAACATAGTAGAATATTAGAACCCCAGAAATTGACATTGTACAACCTGTAGACCATCTTCAGACATCACCAGTTTTACCTGCACTCATGTATGTGCAGTTTTATGCTGTTGTATCACATAAGTAAATTCATGTCATCACCCCTGCAGTCAGGATACAGACTGTTTTATTACCACGGAGATCCCTGTGCTATCCCTTGATCAGTTTGCTTGTAGACAAGCCACGTAGAGCTGGAAACATTAAGCCATATGAAACAGGGAGATGAGTCATGGTAAAGTTTTATTTCAGTTTGATCCACAGTGGAAAAACTTTGCATTTATGGACTTCACTGATTCTGGATGTCTTTGTTTACTAAGACATACCCATTTAGCTCAGCTACAGTTTTGCCCCATTAAAATTATTTAATAGAGTTACCTCTTTGAACTTTGTATGTCTAATGTTCCATTTTCAGTAGTCTTCAGGAATAAAAGCAAAAGCAGCTAATAATCAGAACTTGGATAAGTACCTTTACTTTTCCAATATTTTTAAACTTTTTTTTTTCTGGCCTGAAAATACAAGTACTGTCTGTCTCAGATTAGTTGCTTTTCCTCATTTATTGCTTGTAGTGATAGTTATTGGTACGTAATGAGTTCTCAGTATGAGTTTCTACTCTGTATCTTAATCTTTAAAACCAAGTTTTCAGAAGTGAAAATGTAAATTTGGGGGATAAGAAACCGTGAATAAATTATGCCCCCTCTTGCTAGCAGCAGCTCAGTGTTTTATGTTTTGTTTTGTTTTTTTAATGGTAAGGAGGATGTATACTCGCTAGTGCATATGTTTTGTATTTCCATTAAAGAAAGACAGAAAGAAAACATTCTCTCTGTAAACTGTGTTTTCTGACATTGAGTTATGGTCAAGAAACTTACCTAAAACTTGACATTTTTTTCCCTGTAATTTCATCTGCATTAATCAGTTTACATTGATTACATGATCCAGCCATTCCTCTCGTAGGGGTGTGTGTATATGTGTGTGTGTGTGTGTGTGTGTGTGTGTGTGTGTGTGTGTGTGTGTGTGTATATATACTCAAGAGAATTGAAAACATACGTTCACATTAAAATTTTACATGGATGTTCATAAAAGCATTATTTATAATAGCCAAAAAGTATCAACAACCCAAATGTTCATTAACTCATGAATGGATAAAGAAAATGTGGTATATCCATCCATTCATAAAAGGGAATATTATTTGGCCATAAAAAGGAATGAAATGTGCTGATAAATGCTACAGTGGTGAACCTTGAGAATACACTAAGTGAAAAAAGTCTGACTCAAAAGGTCACATATTATATAATTCCATTTATCTATGGAGACAGAAAGTAGATGTGTGATTGCCTAGGGCTGGGAGTAATACAAGTTGAGGCAGAAAATGGTATTAATACGCAATTTCAAGCAGTCATTTTTACAAAATAATTAGTCATTTTCTTTGAGACTTCATTTTTTATTTTCCTTTTCTACTGTTGGAAGACTTGACAGAAGGAGATGGAATAACCAACTTATCTCCTTCCTGGAAGAAAGGGGCACTTTAGGTGTTGATTATAAATAAATTGTGGATTTGTTGAAAGAAAGCTTTGACGATGTCTGTATCTGAAAGATGGAGATACCTATTTGAACAGGTTTGTTGTGAGGCTTAAATGGATGTGAGAACTCTTAAATCTGAAAAAAACTCTGTGTTAGTTGTTGCCACTTCCACTCAGCCTGTCTCTACTAATAAGTGCAAGACTTTAAAACTACATGACCACGCCTGGAAGGGGACAAACACATTTCCTCATCAGGTTGTACATTTTACTGGTCTGCACACATTTTCTTTTTCTGACTTATCAACCATTTAATTTAAGATATGTTAACTTTTTATGCTGTGCTTGAAAATGGTGTCCATTTCAAGAAAAAACAGATTATAATGTCACTTTTTCCCATTGATTTAAAAATTCTGATGTTGTAGTTCTTCATGCAGTAGTATACAGAATAACTTAGGCAGGATTTTAAAAGCAACCAGTGCCTGACCCTGTCCTCAGCGTTTCTGATTTAACAGGTCTGGTGTAGGGCTCTCTGGTGATTTCATTGTACATCCTGGATTGAGACCCCCTGTCTTAGCGTGTTGACATTTGTGAGAGGTGTGATCAGAGATGTTGCAAATATGAAATTTCATAGACCTTTCACTGTAAGAACAGTAACTTATAATTGAATTCATGGTGATGGGACATGAGGTGACCTTGTTTAGTGACTCACTCTGACTTCACACTTGCTTTAGTAAACCCAAGCCTCCACTGTACTGAATTTCCAACTAGACTATTGTTTTGAAAAGGAATAACAATGAAAAACATACTTTTTGTAATGTGAGCAATTGTTGTTGTTGTGTATTTGTGGGTTTTTTTAGCTCCAACCTGCAATCTAAGAAGAAAGACCACATTTGATCCCCCATTTTAACTTGTGAAATATAGTGAAACTGAGATGAGTAGGTAATGAAACTGAGCCGTGAATATCAGCTTGGTCTCTTATTTCCAACTTAAAACACCATACTTGGTGTTTTAAGCTTGGATTGAGGATTAATTTAAAAGCATTTAAAGATTCTCTCTTTCCTTTCTACCAGCATCTGTGGCTTAAATTTTGCTTCAGGATAAGCAAATGTTTTGTTTGGCGGAATGGATTTTATTCTAGGGGGAATATGTGCAGTTCATGAAGGAAGGAAAATTTTAGAAGTATTCCAATATTTTCTATGTCATCTTAGGAGGAGATCTTAATATATTAAGAGCGTTCATGACTAAAAAACGTTTCCAGTCTGTGGTATTTTTTGCCTAAAGGTTTTAAAGTTCTATTTAAAGTAGTGGTACCCTAAGTAAGGGAGAAATCAATTTCCAGAAATCCTCAAGTTACCATAGCAAGTTGGATTTGCAGTTTTGTTGCTGTAAAATAGAACAGTAAGTTTTTATGTTATTGAGTAAATTCCTTGTCAGTTTTAAGCCAAAATACTCACATAGGACTATTTCTGTCTTACTCTGTTAGGTGTAAAGATTTCTCTCTGTGTTACTGGAATCCCTATTGGATGCTGCCCTCTGATGTTTGTGGAATGAACTGCTTTTGGGAAGCGGCTTTTAGGTAGGCACTTAATATTTAATTGGTAGATCAGTGTAGGTAAGATTAGATAGTAACTAATAAATTTTTGAGTGTAATAAAAATGTCATATGGTCATAAAAATGTTTCTTTTCCTGTAATATTGTTATACAAGTAAATAATTTGTTTTCTGATTGGGTTTTCTATTCTTTTTTCCCACTTTGAAGTAGTTATGACTAATTTTTTAATACATACTGTGTATAAAATGCTCTAAAAATTTTAAAGATGTTACTAAGATAAACCATTGTTCTTAGGACAATTTATGATCAAATTTTAGGTAACAGGTGATGAAGTGGTAACCGGATAATAAAGGTAGATTTCCACTGACATTTACAGACATATAGCATTTATCTAACTTAAAGCTGCTATACTGAAAAAACATTTTGTAGGCAGATGGGGACAACTGGGGAAGGATTATATTGGTTATGAGCAGAGGGGTTGAATATTGGGGAATGGGAGGATGAAGATAAGTGTTTAATGAAGGAGCAAATGATATGACATTGTTTATTGGCCCTTTTTTAAAGTTTTTGACTAGTGCAGCTTTGTTCACGTCTCTGGATAATGAAGGCATTGGATTGGCTGACTCTCAGGTCCCTTCCTGCTCTAACCGTCAACGAAGGAAACAAGTATTGGTTGGAATGGGATGTCAGACTCTCTGAGATAGTAGCAGGGGAGAGTGAGGCCGTAGCCTGAAGTGCCCTTCCCAAGAATAAAATTTCTTTATGATTCATTTGAATTTTAATTCTACTCATTCCATTTGCCAGGCACAGTGCTAGGTGCTAAGAATCAGACTGAGTCTCGTTAACATGGCCCCATCCTTCTGGAGCTTACATTCTGATGGGAGCTTCACACTAGTCAACCTGAGACTATAATAGAGGGTGACAGGTTATAGCCATGAGGATGGGAGAAGCAGGTGGGATGAGGTGGGACCATCTTAAGGCATCAGGGAAGGCGTTTTCAAGGGAGTGACTACACGATGAACAGGAAATTAGCCAGGCTTAAGGACAAGAGGTGACATATTCCAGGTGGGAAGAACTGCATTCTTAATAAATATTAAAAGTGTGTATTTTTAAATTCTTGTATTCCCAATACATTATCCATCCCATGAACAACTGGGAAGGAATCATTGAAATCACACATTTTAATTGTATCTCATTGCTATGGAAAAGATTGGATGATTGAAATTCTAATATGGGTCAGTTGAGTCAGATTATGTCAACTTTTAAAAGCTAACTTTTTAAAGATAATCTTACCATTCAGCTTGTTCATAATTTTGGAGAATAGGAGCTCCATATTTTTCATCCTTTAAAGAGTTTGCTAGTGAATAGAGTAATGACAGGCACCACTTAGCTATCTCCGACCTGACATAAACCTGCTCACTCTGGGAGCTGGGTAAAGGTTGAAAGCCCCTGTATACTACGATTTATACAACCCAGGCCCTTTCGTAAGTTACGGCATGAGTAATGATCTTCCTACCTCCTCTGCTGCGGAAGTAGCCCAGGGAAGTTGACCTAGTCTGAATCCTGGAGCCTCTGCTTAGTATTCCTTTTCTTTGAGTCTCTCCAACTCACTATTTTCCCAAAGCTCCCACGTATTCCCTGGAAGGAATTACATGGGGATAGATACATGATATTGTAAACCCCTGTGCTTTTTTACTCTCCTAAATTTGAGATTTTAAAAGTTATACTCTCGGGCTTCCCTGGTGGCGCAGTGGTTGAGAGTCCGCCTGCCGATGCAGGGGACACGGGTTCGTGCCCCGGTCA
>NC_041219.1:96110497-96121222 GCF_002837175.3 Physeter macrocephalus
GAGAGACCCGCGTACCGCAAAAAAAAAAAAAAAGTTATACTCTCTGCCTGTAATATGACATCCATAGTATAAATCGGTAACCATTTTGTTACATGTATCACATCATTATGTAAAATCTCTTAAACTTAGTGTATGATCAGGCCACCCAAGATGGCTGTTCTCTTGCTCTCTGTACATCCCCTGCTCGACCAGTCCCTGCCTCACCTACACCCTACTCACATGACTGACCTTCCTACATACTTGCCCCTGCCCCAACTAGTGATGGGTTCTGACCTTTAAATCAGAACATCTCCTCCATGATAGCTTATCAAAGAGATGGTGAGGCGCATGCCCCTCTGCTAGTTTCCCTGGTAACCAGTGAGCCAACCTGAGGTCAGTTCTCCCTATAACTGATTACCCCTTCCCCCCGCCCCCCAGCAAACACTGCTGCCATGTCATCTGCACACAGTGGCGTGCTGCTCCAGGACCTTGCTTTCGACATGTAAGCTCCCCCGGTCCATTAAGCCATTGATGTCTCTGCTGGCCTGACTCTGGCCTCCTCCTTCGGTCTTGAAGCTGGGCAAGTACAGGGCTTGCAGGCCTGCATGCTGCAGCCCAACACTTAGTTTCTTACTTTGCTCTTGGGAATCCCTTATTTATTCAGTCTATTCCAGTGTGCTGACAAGCTAAAGTGCCGTCCCATTGCCATGTCATTCTCCCCCTCCATTTCAGTATTTAAATAGCACCTCATTTTTGCCTGACTCTGCCCACCTGGGGAAGCTGCTTTGGAATCCCCTCGGCTACCATTAGCTCTCCCATTTTGCCTGGCACCAGTGGGCCCTTAACTGGCACCATTTACTTCTCCCCAGACTTGTCCCAGCGTTTCCAATTTGAATTCTTTATGTATTTTGATTAGACTTCTCTGGGGGGTTATTTCCTCCCAGTTAATTTATTATACAGTGATCATAAAATAACATAAAAAAGCCCAAATCGCCTCAACACCCACCGCAAGTGTTTTCGCGGTTCCTGTGCGTGTGCTTCTAGTAACTTGTATCTGCATGAATCGTCTGCCCCCTGACTGCTCCCCGGTGGCGTCACAGCGCTCACACCTCTTCTGTCCTTGAAACAAACCAAACACAAAGTCCCTACCGCAGCTTGCTTCCAGCCCCTTTCCTTCAAGCATCCTTTGTTTATTCTTTCTCCTCACCAGCAAATATATATGAGTATCTACTGGCTTTACTCCCTTAAAAAAAACAAAAAAAGAACACCTTCACACCTCAGCCCGCCGGGAGCAGCACCCACCCGCCGCCTGACTAAAAACCCGCTCTCACGGAAGCCACCTCTGACCTCGGAATTGTGCTTTGAGCCCTAATGTGCTTTCTTGTTGCCACTTCCTCTTTCTTCCTTTCGACTCTGTCGGCCTCTGGCTCTTGTCTCAGGTTTTGCTCCCGCCGCCTCTGGACTTCTCTCCCCAGTCCTGACTCCTTAGGACTCTGCTCTCTCTTCTGCTCCCTGGAGAGTCACAGGGTCGCCCGTGGGACCCATACCCGCACTCCCGAGCTGTGTTTCCAGCTGCACGGTGGTGCTTTTCACCTTGCTGGCTTGGGCTAGCCCCTCACGCCTCCCCTCATCTGGGTTTTGTGTCTTGGTGCATGGTGGACTTCCCACACGCCAGTCGGTCTGCACTGACTTTTCCCGCCGTCTCCTTTCACGCGGTTGCTCCGGCCGGCCTCTTCCTTTCTGTCCCTTAACTACCATGGAATCACTTCTTATCCCGCCACTGCGACTTCCCTTCCGTGCCCACCGCTTCTCCCTTCTCTGTATCCTCCTACTTACTGTACCTGCTGCGTCTCCTGTGGTTGCGAATCATTACCCACTTCTGGAGTGTTGACTTCGCAGATGGACACCGCGTGGTGTTCATTATTTAAGCCCCATTATTTGGCAAGGTGCTTGGCAACCAGTAAATGACTAGTAATTTTCCCCAGCAGTTTCAGACTAGGTTAGATGTTTGTGTAGTGAGCCCAGTTAGCAACCTTGATTGTTTTCTATTTAAGCAATTACCGTGCTTTCTGATTAAATCTTTTAAAAATCTGTCTTTTCACAACAGCTATAAATCGTGTGAGGTTAGGATTGTGGCTTTCTTGTTTATCCCCAGTGTCTAGCATGTGAAAGGAGTTCAGATATTCATTAAAAAGAATGGATATCATTTATGTTCTAAAAATTATACAGATTTAAGCCTGTACCAGCATTGTGTGAGTGTACTGGTGTCACCATAACCTTAACATTCATTACTGGGAGTTATAATTTTACCACTTATTAGAGTAAAATGATGGCTTATTATTGATTTATATTGATTGATTATTTCTTGAATATATTTCTGCATTTATTTGGCTTTTTAAATTTTTGTTTGTATATTCTGGATTGATATTTACCTATTGAGCTTTTAATGCTTATTTTATGAACTCTTAGAGTAATACGTTCTATCTTTGCCATTGATTACAAATATTTTCCTTATTTGTTTCATTTTTTAATTGTAGTTTTCTTTTCATTATGTAATCTCTTAATTTTAATATTATTATGTGACTTGAGCTTTTAAAATATTTGATCTTTCTCTCTATGATGGGAATTGATTCTTAGTTCATAGTCTGTGTATTTGCTACCTGAACTGTTACCTTGAGTGGTCCCATGCTAGTTTTAAGAGGTATATTTTTTACAGACTATTTTAAATTATATTTTAACAATTAATATTTACAAAATGTTGAATTTTTAGATTTTTTTTAATGCTTTGCATAAAACCTTGCAGAGTTTTTTTGAAGTATTGTATTTTGTCCCCAAAGTGATTTATATACAACCTTTAGAGTAGTTTTACCTTAGTATGTTAATTCACCACAACTCTTTTTTTTTGTAGTAAGAGGAAAAACTTTTTTCTAAGAGCTACACATTAAGGAAATTATCATTAGTGTTTCTGAATATAGTTTTCAAATTTTGTTCAGTTGCAAGTTTGTTTTTTTTTTTTCAGTTGCAAGTTTTTAAAGGTAAGTTCATGGCAGTTATTTTTTAGTTTGGGGAGATTGTTATCAGAAATTTAATCTGTTTACTTTGAGTCTGTGTACTTAATTATAATGCTAATTCCTAGTCTAAATATTGTTATATGTTGTTTTCTTTTATAGAGAAAACACTAATTTAATTATAGGCTAGAAGAACACACTGGAAGCTTTTGATGCTAAATTTTGATTAAAAATTTTTAATGTTTAAATGTTGATGCTGTCTAAAAAAGGAAAAATTATTATTCCTTTATAGCAGAAGTGTTACTTAAAATAAGTCTATTCTTAAGGCTTGTAAGTCTGTTTACAGTATTTGTATTAGAATTTTCATCTAAAACATTGTGTTAACTTTTTTTTCTGGATTCCTCCTCTCAGCTTTTTACTTTGATAAGTTTTCAAATCTACAGAGGTTATAAGAATAGCATAGTGAGCCACTACATGCCTGTCACTAGATATTTACCTGTTAGTAACATTTTGCCACTTTTTGGCTGAACTGTTTGAGCGACAGCCTAAATAGTCGGCATGTATTGCCTAAGAACAGGGATATTCTCCAGTACCAACATAACAAAATTGGCACTTTCAAGTTATTTAACACTGACAGAATGTTATATTTATATATATTCATATTTCCTTATTTTCCTTTTAATGAACTTTGTATCTTTTCTTCCCCATTCAGAACCCAGTCAAGGAACAATTGCATTCAGTTATTAAATCTATTTAGTCTTCTTTTTTCTAGAACAATTCCCAGACATTTTTTTGAGGAGGGGACAGGGCAGGGAGGCGTGGTGGTTGGTGTCCTTCTTCCATGACATGATATTTTTGTTTTGTTTTGCAGAATGTTCCTTTATTTGGTTTTGCCTGTCTCCTTAGGATAGATTCAGGATCTTTGGCAGGAATACTGCACAGGAGATCTTGTGCTCTTTGGGCGTTCTATGGGGAGGCATGTGGTGGCAGACAGTTAACATGATTGGTTGTTTGATCCCCTGGTTAAGGTGGCGGTGTCACATTTCTACACCGTAACAGTATCTTTATCCCCTTTGTAATGTGTGGGGATAATACCTTGATACTCTGTGGTTTTAGCATCCATTAATTATTCTTGTTCAAATCATCTGTTGCAATAGTGAATGCAAAATAGTGTTTTTTGTAATTCTGTCATTCCTTCTACATTAATTGGTTGGTATTCATCTTTAAAGGAGGGTTCCCCCTCCGCCTTACTCTTTATTTAGTATCATTTTGGACTCACTGATTCAGTTTTTTAATAGAATGCGTTACCATTCATTGCTGTCACAATTCTAGTCTGTGCTCAGGCTATGCCAGATTTACTCATGGGGACCCTCAGGTGTTACCTTTGAATTATCTGAAGCATTTCTTCTAATCATATATCTGTAGAAAAGTAGGTATGACTTTAAAATGTCCTTTTTGGATAACATTTCTTTAAATCCACAGGGACTTTCTCTTATTCACACTGTGATTAATATATGGCATACTTTTGTAGATCCTGACAATATTAACACCATTCAGTTGGGACCAAAATTACTTGAATGGCTACTTCCCTACAACTTCTTCGAAGGTTTTAGTTATCCCTTCCTCTAGTGTAAAAGCTTACTTTAGATTTCTTCCAGTTGCAGTTACTTCCTGTTCCTGGGTCTAGGGACAGGGTGGTGAGCAGAGACATCTTTAAAATATGTTTTGTCTTGTCAGTTTAGCTGTTGGAGTCTGTACTGTATATACTGTTTTTGCTAAAAAGGGACACATAACAGAAAAACAAATGCAATATAGTTGACAATACTACTACTTATATAGAAATTGGTGGAAGGAGTGCTAGCAGTATGATTAGAACAAGCCTTTCTGCAGTGCCTGAGAGCAGGAGTCCCTGGGACTGACCTTACAAGGACTTCTTTTCCTTGAAGAACATTTGACTTTTTTCTCTTGAGAAGGTTTATTATACTTCTGTATGTAGAGAGTTCTGTGCCAAACAGCACATGACTGTTATGGCTCACTCTTTAAATCTCTAGGCTTTTAGCTTTGGGGCAGGATCTAGTTATGGCCAGTTAAGCAATCCAAGCCCATTATAGATTCTCAAATCTTGGTGCTTTAATGAGGGTCTTTATACCCTCATGAGGAACAGGACCTGGAGGCATTTATCAGAAAGCTGAGACGATGGCGAGCTCTGTGAGATTGTTGTGTGTCTTGATTGCCTTCTCTTTTACTTGTGTCATTGTGGCTTCCATTGCTTTGAGGTGAAATGGGTTCATGTCCCCTTGTTTAGGTATAGAAAGTGTAGATAGTCTCCCCTCTGATAGGGTTCCAAAGTTATAAACTGAGGGGCTCAACAGAAATGAGGGGAATGGATAGAGGGTGCAGACAAGGAAGCAGGCACTGCTTCTTTCTAACTCCTGTCAGTGGAAAAGAACAGAGCTTTCAAAAGACCCAAGCTTATGCTGTACCTTATGAGTGAAAGAGGTAGCACAGCAGGTGAGTGGTGAAAGGCTAAACTCTGGTAACCCTGTAACAGAAGATGGTTGGATAGATGGATAGCCATGTGCAAAATTATGCAGTTGTCCCCTCCTCAAACCACTCATAAAAACCAGTTCCTGGTAGATTGATCTAAATTTTAAAGGCAAAGTATGTACCTGATGTTACATCTTAATTTAACAATAATCTTAATAACTTGATGAAGAATGAACTATCACCACCGCTTCTCGAATAGTAAATTCCCCTTACAGGAATACCACTTTTTATGTGACTTCTCCATTTAATACCATTAACAAAGTGCTGTAATAATGTTTAACTTCATGAATCATCCAGGGAAGGTTTCTTTTTCTTAAAAGCAGTTGTTTGTTTTTAAAGAACCTCATCTTTAGAATAATTGGCCCATTAGTCTGAATAAAGGGTAGGTTATCAAGGTATTGGGTTTCAGCCTCCCAATTGAGGGATCAGGGAAGGAAATGACTCTTGTGTTTTCTAGGAGATGAGTATTCATGCTGAAAAGCCTTTCTGCTCCTCTGCTGAAGGCTGACAGTTACCAGTAATTGTGTAGGTAAGAGATGTCCCATGTAAGAGAAGTGAACCCATTTTCAGGCCTCAGGAACTCAGACCAGAAAAGCGTCAGTTTCAACTGCTGTCTTAAATGTCTCTGGGCCCTTGGCAAACAAGCTTGTTAATATGACTGAATAGATCCATAGTTAAAGCAGGAGCACGTTATATATATTCAGACTTTATCATTAATAGGATAAAAAATTAATAATTCCAAATGTTTAATGTTAAAATATTAAGTTGTATGAATTTGATATTCAGGTGTGTTTTATATAGTCAATTGTATTTAATGTTATTTAGCATCATTTTCTGTTTTCTCATATCCTGGTCAGTTGAGGGACTACCCATGAGCAAGACCTAGATTTTCCTCAGGAAACAGTTCTGGGTCCACTCTGACACATGAATACTCAAGATTCCAAAGTCCTGTGCTAAGGAAAATAACTACGATAATTTTAGCTTATAAATTTAAGAAAAATGATAAATCACCCATCCCTGCTACTACAAAATTTCAGTAATGGATACATACAACTATTAACGTTAAACAGTATTATTTCTAATCCCCATATACATTTTCCGGAAAGGATCTCTGTAACTAAAAATTGAGTTAAAGTCACATTTGTATGTTTTTAGTTTTGGAATGTTTGTACTTCATAGTACTTTAATGTGCTACTAGTTTGTTTTATGTTGTCTTCCACTCCTACATACCTTTAGCTGTCAGTCCCAAAAAGATTATTTTATGTCCTAATTACAGATGAGGTCTTTATTTCATATTGTAAATGTTAATTATTTAATAACAGTGCAGTCACACATAATTAGTTCTGTTCCTTGTACGATGGTGGAGTATTACTGGCTCAGTGGTAAGGTGCTTGCACTGCTGCTCTGTGTTAGAGGTAGGGTCTAACATAGCCTAGGCTGATAACTGGGGTTCAGGAATCTTTCCTTCCTTCCAAAATGATGTGCTACTAGCGTTTGACTAGTATTTTTAGACTACCTCAGAAATTTTTACTTCTCACTGATGACTTGATAAATGGGACTGCACAGTAAAAAAAAAACAAAAAAAAACTTATTTGAAGGAAACTTCTTGTAGTCAGCATGGTTGAAGATTCGATATAATACTGAAATATTTGTGGGTGAATTTATATCTGGGTTTGCTTCAAAATGATCTGTTGTTTAGTGGAAGGGGCTGTGGGGAGGGGTTTTAGAGGAAATAAGAATACCTTTGAATGGATAATTGTTGCAGCTGAGAGATGGGTACATGGAGATTTACTGTTGTATTCTCTCTACTTTGGTGTGTTTGAGATTTTTTTTTTTAAGTAAAATAGTTAAAAATTAAATGGAAGACCTTCAAATCAGTGCTGCTCCCTTTCTCAAGTGGGGGTTTCCTTGAGAGAATTAAGCCCTAATGTCCTACAGCATCCAGAGTGAGTAGTGAATTAACTTCTCTCCCGTGCATCCAGAATGATCCTAGTTATGTACCATTCTTGGGGGAATGCGGAAGTGGTCATTTGTTTGTGTTTTGTGGTTCCTGGTGAGGAACATTAGCTGAGAAAGGTTGGTTGAGGGTATAGATATATATATGATTGATTCAACATTGTACTGTTTTGTAATTTGATGTGTCTTTGCTTTTTAAACAGAAGGTTCAAACTTCAGGGGTTTTTTGTTTTTTGTTTTTCAATTGAACTATAGTTGATTTACAGTGTTGTGCTGGTTTCTGGTGTACAGCAAAGTGATTCAGTTATATATATATTCTCTTTCATATTCTTTTTCATTATGGTTTATTACAGGATATTGAATATAGTTCCCTCTGCTGTACAGTAGGACCTTGTTGTTCAAACTTCAATCTTTGAACACGGTCAGAATACCATGTCGTTAACATGTTACCCTGTACTAACACTGTTGGAAAATGTGGTTTTCTTTTCTATCAGGTATAGTCTGAAAATGCAGCCCGTTGAGAGAGTGCACCTAGCCGTAGTTGCCTGTGGGGAAAGACTGGAAGAAACTCTAACCATGTTGAAGTCAGCACTTATCTTCAGCATCAAACCTCTTCAGTTCCATATTTTTGCTGAAGATCAACTGCATGATAGTTTTAAAGCCATAGTAAGTATTTGAGACTTAGTCAAGCCTGTATAGTTGAATATTTAATGGTATATATAGTAAAATGTTGTTGTACAAAAATATGTATTCTGCAGCTCTGCCCTCTAAGAGTGGGGACCGTTCCCTGCTGCCACTTCTATCTGCGCTTCCAGATCTAGCGTGTAAGAGGAAGACTTGTTTTTGAAAAGGAGTTAGGCTACTTAAGAGTCCTTTGCCAAGCATGGAGGTTTTATTTTACTGACTATAGTTCCAGGATGTTTTGACTGAGAAGTCCTACTTCTTAATTGTGTTCCCATCCTCCGCTTGAGAGTGCCTCAATCAGAGTGTGCACGAAGGTTTTAATTCTGTTTTGAGTGGAGGGGACTCTTAATTGACAATATGGAGGGAAGTAGCTTCTTGCTCTGGTAAGAAAGTTTCTTATTTTGGTTTTGTATTAATTACAGTCAGTTTGGCTGTAACGGCAGAAAACCCAAAATAACAGTGGCTTAAACAAGATAGAAGTTTATTTCCCTCTTATATAAAAGTAGGCAGTCTGTGGTATATGGCAGCACTGTATCTTCAGGGATTCTGTTTTTTTCCCTCTTGTGGCTGAGCCATCTTTAACATAAAGCTTCTACCTCATGATCCAAGATGGCTACTCAAGCGCCAGCCATCACACTCATATTCTAGCCAACATGAGGGAGGAAGGAGTGAAGAAGGGGGTTCTCCTCCTCCTTTCTAAGGAAACTTTCTAGAAGTTGCACATGACATTCCTGCCAGTATCTCATTGGTCTCAACTTAGTCATGTGACCATATCTAGTTGTTTGCGTGGCTTGACAATATACCCTTTTAATCAGGACTGCCACATAACCTTAACAAAAAAAATTATTCCTATGCAAGAAGAGGAGAACAGATAAATATAGGAGGGAGAACATATACGAAGAAGAAAATTCACCTGAAATCTCATTACCTTGTGTTCTGAGATGGCGGTGAAGATGATAATGATTATCCCTGCACCATCTCTTATCTCTCTATCTACACTCAATTAAGCTTTCAAACTGATTTGGATTTTTTTGCTTGATCTTTGTAGGAAAAGCGTATTCGATGCTTTTTCAGGTTAAATTAGTTCATTTTGCATATTAAGTGAAAAACACTACTTGTGACCTCAGGTCTTTTAGTTTTCTGCTAAAGTCTTTGATTCCAAGAGGCATAAAGCTTTACTTACTATTTTACAAGGACCGAAATTAGAACATTCTCTAACACCATACACAAAAATAAACCCAAAATGGATTAAAGACCTAAATGTAAGACCAGAAACCATAAAATTCCTAGAAGAAATCATAGGCAAAACACTCTTTGACATAAATCATAGCACTGTTTTTTTGGATCTGTCTCCTAAAGCGCAAAGGAAATAAAAGCAAAAATAAACAAATGGGACCTAATTAAACTTAAAAGCTTTTGCACAGCAAAGGAAACCATTGACAAAATGAAAAGACAACCTACTGAATGAGAGAAATATTTGCAAATGATGACTAATAAGGGGTTAATATCCAAAATACATAAACAGCTCATACAACTCACCATCAAAAAAAACAAACAACCTGATTAAAAAATGGGCAGAAGAACTGAATAGAGGGTTCTCCAAAGAGGACAAGCAGATGGACAAACAAGCACATGAAGAGATGCTCAATGTTGCTCATTAATCGTCAGGGAAATGCAAATCAAAACCACAATGAGATCTCACCTCCCACCTGTCATAATGGCTATCTATCATCACAAAGACCACAAATAAGAAATATTAGGATGTGGAGAAAAGGGAATCCTCATATGCTTTTGGTGGGCATGTAAATTGGTGCAGACACTGTCAAAGACAGTATAGAGGTTTCTCAAAAAATTAAAAATAGAACTACCATATGACTCAGCAATCCACTTCTGGGTATATATTTGAAAAAAATAAAAACACTCATTAGAAAAGATACATGCACCCCAATGTTCATAGCAGCATTGTTTACAATTGCTAAGATATGGACGCAACCTAAGTGTCCATCAACAGATGAATGGATTATCAAGAGGTGGTATATATATATATATATATATATACATACATACATACATACATACATACAATGGAATACTACTCAGCCATAAAAAAGAATGAAAATTTTGCCATTTGCAGCAACATGGGTGGACTTGGAGGGCATTGTGCTAAGTGAAATAAGTTAGACAGAGAAAAAAAATACTGTATAATATCACTTATATGTGGAATCTACAAATTACAACAAACTAGTGAATATAACAAAAAAGAAACAGACTCACAGTTAACAGAGAACAAACTAGTGGTTACCAGTGGGGAGAGGGAAAGGAGGAGGGACAATATAGGGGTAGGAGATTAAGAAGTACAAATTATTATGTATAAAATAAGCTACAGGATATATTTTACATCACAGTATATCCTGTATATAGTGTGGGAATGTAGCCAATATTTTATAATAACTATAAATGGAGTGTAACCTTTAAAAATTGTATACCTGTACCTTACACCTGTAACTTATATATAGTATTGTACATCAGCTGTACTTCAATTAAAAAAAAA
>NC_041219.1:96121629-96125037 GCF_002837175.3 Physeter macrocephalus
GCAGGCTTCTCTCTAGTTGTGGCGTGCAGGTTTTTCTCTTCTCTGGTTGTGGAGCGCAGGCTCCAGAGTGCGTGGGCTCTGTAGTTGTGAAGTGAAGTCCCTTGAAAGGATCTTTAAGTGATTTATAAGTCACTCAAGGAAAATAAAATACTAGTGTTTGAAACTAATTAACAGAGACATCAAAACAGTGTGTTGGAAGTAAAGCTATTCCCTTAAACTGTGTTGGAAGGCATTGATTTTGTGTGTGTGTGTGTGTGTGTGTGTGCGTGCGTGTGTGTGTGTGTGTGAGAGAGAGAGAGAAAGAAGGAGAGAGAGAGAGAGAGAAAGAAGGAGAGAAAGAGGGAGGAATTAATATTTTTTAAAATCCCTTGAACAGGGACTTCCCTGGTGGTCCAGTGGTTAAGAATCCGCCTTCCAATGAAGGGGATGTGGGTTCGATTCCTGGTCAGGGAACTAAGATCCCACATGCCGCAGGGCAACTAAGCCCTTGCACCGCAACTACTGAGCCCGCGCACCACAGCTAGAGAGCCTGCGTGCCACAACTACAGAGCCCATGCACTCTGGAGCCCGCGCGCCACAACTAGAGAGTCCACACTGTCTGGAGCCTGCGTGCCACAAATAGCTCATGCTCCACAACTACTGAGCCCATGCACTTGAGCCCACACACCACAAGTAGAGAGCCTGAGCACCACAATGAAAGATCCTGTGTGCCGCAACTAAGACCCGATGCAACTGAAAATAAATTTAAAAAATAAAATAAAACAATCAAAAATAGATATGTGTTGAGCATTTTAAAAAATTTTTAAAAAATTAAAATTACTTGAACACAGGCATAATTTAAAAAGAGATCATCTTCAGCCTGTTATATAAAATGCTTAGTTTTTTCTTCCCGTATATAAAATGCTTAGTTTTTTCTTCCTGCAAAAATTGTGAATGCTCTGTAGGAAATTTAAATCAACAATTCTGTTTAAGCAGCAGTGATAGGTAATACTTAAACTGAATTTGAAGCAATTCAGTGTCTTGAAATGCATTCGGGATACTAAAGAATAAACGTGTTCATTATAGATTTTCAGATCAGAAAATCAGATTTTGCTTTTTGTAATGATTTTCTTTTTAAATTAGCACTGGATATGTATTTATCAAAATATTTTATTACAAGGAATATCTGTGGACATTGAAACTATATAGATAAATATTTTCTAATCAGTTTTTCACATTGGTCTGACTTGGATTGTAAATATTTTCTGTTATACATACTGTGGTAATAAAATTAGTGCTTAATTTTTCTGAGTTTAACTTGTTTAGGGATTGAGAGGATTTATACATCAGGTCAAGCTGATGGAGGCGAACAGTTTGTAAGGCTCTTTCCACTTTGGTTTTGTGGTTGGTATCCTTATAACTTCAGTTGTCCCTCAGATCTTTACGGTGGAGTCTTTCTAGCATATTGGAATAACTTTAAGATTTTGAATGAAAACAAAATGGTGGGAAAGAAGAATCTAACTTTCTCTTAAGTGTGTATGACATACAATGTATAACACCTTAAATTTTAGCTTTTGAAAAATAATCTGTTGGTTTATGATTTTGCAGAGAAAGTGAAACAAATCTAAACCGAGTTCTTGTATTTTTTATTTGTTTTTTTATTTTAGCTTAACAGCTGGTCATTTCTACAAACATTTAATTATTCATTATACCCGATAACTTTTCCAAGTGAGAATGCAGCAGAATGGAAAAAGCTCTTTAAACCGTGTGCTTCCCAGAGATTGTTCTTGCCAGTAAGTTTTTTCTCCAGTGTTTTTTTTGTTTGTTTGCATGTTGCCTTTACACACACAAGTTAATGAACAGTTCCATATAAATCAGTTAAATAAACACATGTATGATTTTTCCCTTTGAACATGAGAAGAAAGAAAAACTTCCCATAGAACAAATAAAAGCTACAATAAAAAAACCTCTGTTAAAAATGAAAAATGTAAATAATTTCTGTTGAAATACTATTTCTTACATTTTAATTTATTCAGTTGCTATAAACTGTTTCATCTCTCAGAAGGAGTTAGAGGTCGTCAGGTCTTAATGGAGCCAAGTCTTTGCCAGGAGGAATGCAGTGGCAGCATCACCTGCCAGTTGCAGACTGCATTTATAATTTGGGAAATGAAGTAGATCATTAGATAATCATTTCTGTCTTAACAGCAAGCCAGCTCACCTTTTCTAGCTGATATTTTAACCCAGACACAAAATTTGAGGCACGTGAACTCGAAGGGAAATGGGAACCATTTATTCAGTGGGGCTGTTCTTTGGTGGTGGTCTCTGGTGATAAACCCTGATTATTTTTTTTAATCTAAAAATATTCAGGGACTTCCCTGGCGGTCCAGTGGTTGGAACGCTGAGCTTCCGCTGCACGGGGCACGGGTTTGATCTGTGGTCAGGAGCTAAGATCCTGCAAGCCGCATGGTATGGCCAAAAAAGAAAAAAAAAATTAAAAATAAATAAAAATATTCAGAAGCAAGCTTACCTCTTCCATTTTGAATTGAATTCACTGATAGTTTTAAAATTCTCAGTAGTTGTTAGAACCACTGTAATGTTTAAAATAGTTACGGTAGTTAGAAATATTGAGTTTAAGAAGCTCACAAGTTTCTGGAAGGTATATGAATTACTGGGAAGAAATTTAAGTTACTTGTTATTATTAAGTGGATTAAGGCAATTCTTAGCATATTAAGAATAGAGTTTATCAAATCCAGGATGTCAGTTAAAATTTAAAATTAAGTTACATTTTGATAGCTGAGTCTGCCTAACCAGTAGGTTTATTGCTGAGCATAAAAAATCTGGATCCTAGGATATCTTTCTCATTACCTGCTTCCATTGTAAGAGGCACACAAATAAAGGATTAAAGGGGAAAAGCCTAAGAAGTTTTAGGTACTTCATGTAGGCCTTAAATTTTAAAAATTAAAAAAAAATCTTATGTTGAATCATTGCAATGTTACATCATTTCCTTAATAGTTTGAGTGCCTCTATTCTACCAAGTATCTGTAATGAAGTGCTGGGTATATAGGAATGAATGAAACAGACAGATTTCTTGTTTTCATAGAGCCTGTTGTCTGATGTGGGAGGCTGACATTAAATAAGCACATTATGACATTAAATAAAGACAGATATGTCACTGAAAAACTGATGAAAGAAGCATGAGGTTACAGTCATTGCTCTTCTGTTTTATTCTGCATTATTAACAAGTTTAATTGTTGATGTCGTGATAGGAAATTTGCCAGATCATTTAATGATGTAATCTGGTTAAATTCCTAAATGGAATTTGAATACTAAAATTAAATACTTGAAGCCTGTCAAATTGTTCTCGTCCTTCACTCTTTTTTTTTTTTTTTTTTTTTTTTTTTTTTTTTTTTTTGGCGGTACGCGGGCCTC
>NC_041219.1:96125047-96132214 GCF_002837175.3 Physeter macrocephalus
CATGTGGGATCTTCCCGGACCGGGGCACGAACCCGTGTCCCCTGCATCGGCAGGCGGACTCTCAACCACTGCGCCACCAGGGAAGCCCCGTCCTTCACTCTTACTTCTGCATCTTTTTAACCAGATCTAAGTAAATTGATTCTTCATTTTTCTAAGTAAAATCCTTTTTTTACTAAGTTTCTCCTCTAAAATAGATGGATTAAAAGAACCAGTGTAAGCTCTGCCAACTCCTTGTTCCCCCAAAAGGAACCATAGAAAAATACTGACGTGGTTATTATTTAACCTTATGTATGAACTCCAGTTGGCAGTGGCTCCCAACAGTAACGCTGGAGCTTCCTGTAGTGTCTTCCTAGACTGCTAACAATACAAAAGTCTGTAAACACACATTTGTCTCATGCTACAGAAGCAAAATGTTGATATAAAAACAATTTCCCTCATTCTTCGTTCCCCCAAAAGAGAGAGAGGAACAGACATCCACATACGTACATACGCTTTTAATTGTAGTCTTTGAACAAGTGAGACTTCCCTACTCAGCCTCTGTAGTCAACTGTCAAGATATTTTTCCCCAGCCTGATACTAAATCAGTGGGGGCATGGAGTGATTTCAGCTTTGTAACTGCTCACCTTCGTAACTGCAGGAGGAGGTAGCAGCTTTGAAAAGGAGTAGAATGAAGTTCAAGCTCTTATCCTCATTGTATTCTTAACCAAAAACCTTTAGGTTAACCTAATCATTGAGTCTTACTAATACACTGGGATAGGCAATACATTTAAATTCACAGGAGTCACATTCTAAAGTATATGGGTAAGGCAGAAATAAAAACTTACCCTTGAAAATTCCTATAAGAGATGCATGTTGGAGGTTTAGCGTCTCTCGGAAAGTGACATAGCGAGTCTTGCAAGACAAGTCTTGTCTTCGCCCTTGCTATGTAAGTGCACATTTTCTTTGATTTGTTGGGAGATAGTAAGCCCAGAAATAAGAGCATGGACTCTGGAGTTAGGTGGTCTGGATTTCATTTTTGGCTCTACCATTTGCTAGCTGAGCCCAGAGTGAGGTAAAGGTGCTGGCCGTTAGTGTTACAGGCTGAGGGGACGAGTTGAGAAGATCTTCATTTGTACTGATTAATTTCTGTGTTTACCTCAGGAAATTAAGATTCGATATGTCAGTTCACCGAAGCTAATGTTATTTTCCATTATGAAAAACATTTCCACCCTAGTCTTTGAGGATACTGCTTTTATTTTTTCTTCCAATTTTTAGTATTGAGTTTTGGTTCTGATTTGTTTTTATAGCTTTTCTTCTCTAAAAGTTAATTAAAAAGATTAGCAGACTATCTATATATGCTCTTGTAAAAAATGACAGACTTGGGAAAAACTACTTTTAAAAATTAATGCAATTAGTTTCTCTCTTAGGTATTTTTTAAATAATGAAAGCCTCGTTCATGTTTTATATTAAATAGAGTTATAGTTAATGATTCAAATATCTTTCCCCACAGTTAATCCTGAAAGAAGTTGACTCACTATTGTATGTTGACACTGATATCCTTTTTTTACGGCCCGTTGATGATATTTGGTCTTTACTAAAGAAATTTAATTCCACACAAATTGCTGCAATGGCACCAGAACATGAAGAGCCTCGAATAGGCTGGTATAATCGCTTTGCCCGACATCCATACTATGGAAAAACTGGAGTGAACTCTGGAGTTATGTTGATGAACATGACCAGAATGAGAAGGAAGTATTTCAAGGTAAGTCACCCATGCAGGTTAACTTATCTCTCTTTTCCCTCCATATTGTTTGGTTTCCAATTTAATTTTGCTTTATTAAAAACTAGATCGAGCTATTCAGAATTTTTCCACTTATCTAGAATAATTGAAGAAAAGTGTGTTCTTAGTATTCTGTTTATTAGAGCATTACAGTAGGTCAGAGCAGATGGCGTTACAATGAAGTAACAGTGCAGCAAGTGTGAACATCACCTTCCTAGGCTGGTATTCCAGGCAGGAGTTGTCATTTTGTAGTTGTGCAGCCTCATAATACTTGAATCTAAAGTGTGGTATGCCTTGAGGGAACACAGGTTGTGGTAAAGAGCTAAAGACTGTCCCGTTGGCTTGGTTCAGACGCTGAGATCTTCGGTAAGTTTTGAACATCTCTGGGCTTTAATTTCCTCATCTGTGAAATGGGATGATAGATAACAGTACCTATGTCATTAGGGCTTTTGTGAGGGTTAAATTAGTTAGAAGGGAGGCTAACGCATAGGAAATGTTGGCTATTTTGGTGCTATTGGAAGTTAACTTTTAAAAAAAAGTTCCTGTGTGTTTCTCATCTCTCAAATTGTGGGGTCAGTAGAAGAGTGAGGCTATTTAAATTCTCTGATTCTGCATATTCTGAACACATGAGTGTGTTGTACTGTTTACCAGTTTCATGCTGATGAGTCCTTAAGTCGTTGTAGCCTCGGGGCATTGGAGTCAAGTGGTTTAGCCTTAACGTTTAGCTTTGCCACCTGTTCACCACCACCACTAGCCAACTAGTTAACTTTCAAATGTCAGCGCTCTCAGCTGAAAAATAGAGATAATAAATGGACTTATGTAGGTTGTCTTTTTAAAAGAGACCCATTCAAAATGCTTATTAGTACAGAGCATGACACATAGTAAGCACTTCAGTGTTAGCTAAAAGCAGTGGCTTCTGAAACACTGATAGAGACTCACTGTTTATCCCTTTACATCTAGTTAGTACTAAATCAAACATCAAGGGATATTATGTCTTTTATGGTATGAATATATATGTAATATATATGTTTATTTGTATGTGTATATATATTTGTCTGGTATTTTTCTTATGGCTTCTGGTGGACCAGAATTTACACCATTACTTATTACTCCTTTCTGCATGTCTGATTTAAATCTCTTGTCCCTTCTTATCCTTGCTCTAGGCAGCAGTACTGCTTGTAGCCTTCACCACCCACATCTCGCCATTTCATTCTTAAGACAGTTAATACCCATCACTCTTGTCTTCTGTAAAGATCTAGTAAACCTAGGGGTTTTTTTAGCTTTCCCATTTTCTGTACCTTTCTGAAATCTTGATTTCATTTCACTTTTGTCTTCCACAAATGAATGCATTAATGAGGCCAGTGTAACCTTTGCTTTTGCTTACAAGTGAACATTTTTCTTCAATTACCCAATTTTTTGATATATTTTGAGTTTTAAAATTTCATGTACCATAAAGTTTTACTAAATAAAACAGGTGTCATAGCATGAGTTTTCTTACTTTTCTGATGGTTAGACTATGCACAGTAATATTATACCAGAAGGTGGTGCTGTAAGATTATGTGCTAAGGAATAATGTGACTGCTCAGGAACTCTTCATTTGAAATTCTTAGAATTATGAGAAGTGTAGTGTTGCAAATAACCTTAGAGATCATTTAGTGTAACACTATTACTTGATTTTTAAGAAAATTTCAAATTGCAGCTATATAGTTCAAATCTCTGATTATTTTTTATTTACCTTTTACTTACTTAAATATCATTCTTAAATATGTTTAACAGTTTCTCCCCTTTCCCTTTTCTTTTTGTCTGTGGCATGTTCTAAACCAGCTAGAGATGTAGATATAGGAGTTGAAATAATTTCTAAGCTTTCAAGCTTTTGTTTTTTTCTATGTATTACTGACTTACTGAAGAAAAATATGAGGAGTGTGATAGTACATTAATTTAGTAGGCACAATTTACTTCATACCTACTATCCCTATGTTTCAAACAACTCTATTCTTGCCCAGTGGGAACAGCACAGACTTACTTTGTTTCTAAATATTGTATTTATGATTGCTGATATGTTTCTACAAAATTTATTGATTTTTAATTCCGTTTTTCATATATCTTTCTTTATTTTTCCTGATTTCCAAACATATCTTTAGCAAACATTGCCTTGTGTTTTCTTACTAACTCTGTAATTTCTGGTACAGATCTTAAATTTTAGAGCTCTAGTGATGTAACTGAATTACTTATAATAACTTTGCAAACTGTTTCATGTTTGAATGTTACCCCGTAGTGCCTTCACATGAAAAGCTGTAAGATTACCCACTTAGGACACTGGCCATGTTTTAAATTCTTTGCTTTGCTGTCACCCAGCCCTACCATTCATGATTATTCAGTTCCAACCTGATGTATTATAATTATATATTTAAAAAATTAAAATAGTAAGATTTTAACTTTTGGTTTTTTTCTCATAATACTTGATAGACATTGATGTAACACTGGCTAAGATACTGCTTTGTATTTTGTATTATGATTGTATTTGCAGTGTTGAATCTCTATTAAGATATTTCTTAACCTTTTTCTATTTATTAGCTAAAAACCAGAGAATATAAATAAGGCATCTTGATAATTTTTTTCTTGTATATTTACTGTACCCTGTTCATGTCGTGCCATATATTACTTTGTAAAGTAATTTTTGCCTGTTTTCTCTATCTACTGAGGGCACGGTGTGTCTTTTATGCAGCTTTGTTTTCAGAATATTTAGCATGGAGTCTGGCGTGCAGTAGCAACTCAGTAGATAATTACTGGCAGAGGACAGACAGAAGTTTTAGAAACTAGGCCATTAATGAATTATTGAAAAATATTTAAAAAGAGAATACTTATTGTGAGGTGGCTGTGAGGGTCGTTTTTACATATTGGAAAGATGTATGTGATGGAGGGCTTTTATTGTGTTACATATAGAGCTTAAGAAAACAATATCAATGAACATCTTACCAAAGGGATGGAACTTTTCAGAGATTAGGAGAGTAACTAATCTTTGGGAATTGATGAGTTCTCAGTTTCTAGCATTGTTGGAACACAATATGAATAGCCACCTGTCAGTTTTATATTTGTTTGTAACATAAACTGATAATAATGAGTCTGTCTATTTTCAAAAGCACACATAGTTCTAGAAATGAAACTAATTTATCTTAATATAATACATGTGCATTTTGGTAGGTTTGCTGAAATTAGTAAATTAGAACTACATCTTTTTAAAAAATTACAAAACTACTTCAGCTCTATCATCTCCCCCCTCCTCCCCCTCCTCCAGTCAGTAACTCTTCTTGCCTGTTCACTCAATGCCAGCCCCTGTATGCCAGCTGTTGTGCTGTACTACTGTGCTTTTCAAGGTACTGTACTGTAAGATTAAAAATGTTTTCTTTAAAAAAAAATTTACAAAACTAAATCATGCTTATTAAATTTCAGGCAATTCATTGCATATAGCGTAAAAGACAAGTCCCCCCTTTACACACCACTCTCCTCAGTTTCATTCCTTTGCCCAAATGACATTATAAACTTTGCTATGTATTCTTCAGACCCTTTAAAAAAAGTATTTTGAAACAGATATACATGTACATTAGAATTTATATGTAGAATTCTTTTACATATCTTCAGTTTGCTTTTTTCACTAAGTAAATATATAAATGATTTTTATGTCAGTACATATAGTCTGTCACATTTAATGTGTGTGATATTGTGGAGAAAGAATGTTTTGATTTTATTGTTTGTGTGTGCTAGTATGAATATGTAGTTACATGGCTGGAAAATATCTCGTGTATTTTAATTTTTACTTTCCTGACTGTACCACCAATGTGGGATGAAAATCTTTTCATACAATTTTTAGCCATTTTTGTTTCCTCCTTTGTGAATGGCTGTATGGCCATATCTTTTGACAATTTCTGTACTTTGCTGTTTTTCCATTTCTGTTGACTTGAGCTCTTTTTATATATGATGCCTCTTTATTAAACTCATTTCTCATAGTTTTTCATTGGTTGTCTTGGATATTCTAGGTTATATCCTCAGCAAATAATACTAGTGTTATTGCTTCTTGTCCAGTATTTTTCTAGTAGGACTTTTCCTTTACGTTTATTATAAAGGTCCCCCCACCTCCCACCCCTTGATTTTTTCTTTTTTCCCTAAAACTGCCCTGGACCTTGTAATTTTATCTTTCTTTTCTTTGAATAGGTGTATTTCTTTGAATAGGTGTATTTCTGTCTCTCTATACTTTTTTTTTTTTTTTTGCATAAGTAGAATCCAGTGGAGACTTGAACATGACATGGTACAAGGGGTCCACCAGTCCTGTCTGTTTAATGTGTTTCTGGTCTTGGTCCTTGAGCAATTCATAGTTTCCTTTTCAGATCCTAAGAACATTTAGTGAACATGATCAGTGACTTATTTCAGAGTCATCCTTTCAATAAAGTATTTTCTTAATATTTCCTTAAGTAAAATTTGTTTCAGTCATTTTCCACATTTATTTCTGATTGTGTAGAGTTTACTGTATTTACTGCATTCTGAGAAACTTCACACAAAGGTAATACAATTATAGCAGATTATATTTAGTTTAAATACGTAGTTTTTTTCCCAGGAATTCTGACTTTTCTTTCTCAAAGGATAGATTGTTTATGCCTCCATTGTGTTTATTATATATCCTAGAATAGCTTGTAACAATGTTTTTTAAGCTCTCCGTGGAGAAGAATCAGTGTTTTTTTAAACATTATTTACAATCTGTCATGAGGCAGTGCTTTTGTAAAAATAATGTAAATAAATTACTAGGAAAATATTAGACTAAATAGACATAAAATTGCTATAAAAGTTTCTAAATCTTACTCTTAATTTGTGTACTTAAATCTTGTAGAGGACATGAAAAATTCACTGATCAGCACACTGCAAACTGTACTTTGAGGAGTACTGGTTTAAGTCTGGAGAGTTTCAAAGAGTCAAATTGGTATAAAAGACTTAGTATTCAACTTCACCCCAGGTTCACATGATCCCCAGCCCTCTTTCAACTCTGTTGTTTCCTTAGGTATGAGCTATGAGTAGTTCCGTAGAGGCTGAAAAGGCATCTGACTAAATTCATATCTATTTTTGATTTATCAATTTCAAATGACCTCTTTGAAATGCCAATTATAAAGGGTTGGCAAATCAGACTAAGAATAATAGTGATCATGGTGATAATAATAGCTAACACTGTGCCAGGTACTTTTCCTAGTACTTTTTATTTATATATTAACAGGCTTGATCCTCAGCAGCTGTGTGACAGAGACATAGGTACAGGGTCTAGACATATGACATAGGTACTAAAGCTATCTGCTTTTTTTTTTTTTTTTTTTTTTTGTTGGTACACGGGCCTCTCACTGTTGTGGCCTCTCCCCTTGCGGGGCACA
>NC_041219.1:96132531-96139637 GCF_002837175.3 Physeter macrocephalus
GGCACGAACCCGCGTCCCCTGCATCGGCAGGCGGATTCTCAACCACTGCGCCACCAGGGAAGCTCCCAAGCTATCTGCTTTTTAAGATGAGGTCACAGTCATAGTATTTAAACTACCACCTACTTTCTCTTTCCCTTTTCTCCCTGACATCTGTTAGTTTTATCACTTCTTTGTGCAACTTCAGATACCTTCTTTTGTTATCTTCTGCACTCCAGCTGGACAGTTTTAGTGACATTTACGTTTATATTAGGGTCACTTGGTTTTGAAACAAAAGTTTACACTTCCCCCTTGCTCTGTAACAATTGCTAAGGGAAGAGTGGGGAACTGTCATTATGCTGCCGTTTTAAACCTGGAAGCCTGAGAATCTCATTAATGTATTTACCAACAGAATGATATGACCACTGTGCGACTACGATGGGGAGATATACTTATGCCATTGCTTAAAAAATACAAACTGAACATCACATGGGGTGATCAGGATCTGTTGAATATCATATTTTTTCATAATCCAGGTAATCATTTAAATTTATTCTTTGCATTTGTAAAAAAAATCATAGTTAATATTTAGTCAAAACTGGAGAAATGCATTTATTTGATTTTGGCTTATACTAATGGTTATCACTTTTTTTTTTAAGACAGAGTAAACTAAATTTAAACTAAAATTTTGCAAAGTGTTAATTCTGTGAATTAGGGTATGTTTGCTTTTTTGTTTTGTCTCTGCATAGAAAGCCTTTTTGTTTTTCCGTGTCAATGGAATTATCGACCAGATCATTGCATATATGGAAGCAATTGCCAAGAAGCCGAAGAAGAAGGAATCTTTATTCTTCATGGGAACAGAGGTGTTTACCATGATGATAAGCAGCCAGCGTTTAGAGCTATTTATGAAGCACTGAGAAATGTAAGCTCTTTTTAAAAAAATGTTTTTGTGGACATACTCGCAAGCTTACAGAGAATTTGCATATCCTTTACCCGAGTTCATCAATTATAAACCCAGAACTCCTTCCACATCTGGCTCTGGCACTTGGCGTTCTGCTATAAGGAAGAGCACTCCCCTTTGCCCACTTACTGATCTACATTATCAGTGTGAACTCACTGATACGTATTTTTTTCCATGATTTATAATTTTATTTATATTGATGCTGAAGTTGTGCCAGATTTGGCGATTGGGAGCCCTTTTGGCTACCTCTTGTGCTCATTTGACATATTCCCATCATTATTTTGAGTACCTCCACATTCTCTGTCCAAACAAAATATCCCAGGCTCATCTTGTTATACATTCCCTGCCCTCACCCTGAAATCAGCTGTCAAAGGAACTCTGATGCTTATTGCTACAAGGGTGTCTTCCTTTCTAAGTCCTTTCAGCAGCAGAGCTGGGAAATACAAATACACACACACACACACACACACACACACACACACACACACACACACAGAGTCATGTGCTCACACCAATGCCTCCAGTTCCCTTCCTTCAGGCCCCTTCCTTGCCTTCTCCTACTTTGTTTCTGTTTTATCTCCTTTCTTCCACAATTAGAATCCTGGCTCCGAACATAAAATATTTCCTCTTTTGCTTAGTTCTACAGTACACGTAAACTAATTTCAAAAATGCTCCATTCATACTGCTATCTCCACTCCTCTGTTCTTGAAAAACCAACGTACTATAAAGGATTTGTTTCTAGTCCTCCCCCCACCCCTCCCCTGCCGCAGACAAGAGTGTGTATTGAGTACTATGTTCAGAAGTTACTTGCGTTAGTTCTTTTCTCCTTCTTTCAGTGTGGTTATTTATTCATTTGAAATACAGTTGGGTTCATGTGTTTCTGTATGCTTTCAGTTTTAAGTTTTTTCCCCTCATCTTTGTTGATTTAACTTTAATTTGATATGGGGAATATTAATATACTTCAAAAAGTCGAAACTATATAACGGTTTACTCAGAAGTAGCACTCCTTCCCCATCCTTCCACCCCAGGCCCCCCACCCCATCACCAATTTCATTTTCTGGTTTGTCCTTCCTGTACAGGTAAGTAGATACATGTATGTTTTGTAATTCCCCGTTTCTTACATGAGAAGTAGCATACTGTTCATCTTTATTTGTGCTTTGCCTTTTTTACAGTATTCTGGAAATTTGGGCATTTATAAATATTTTCTTCATGCTTTTTTTTTTAAACAGCTGTATGATATTCCATTTTGTGCATGTTCCAGAGTTTAGTCAATTAATCTCTTATGTTTGAACATTTTGGTCTTTTCCAGCATTTTGAATAATAAATAATGCAGCAGTGCATAACTTTGCCATACATATATTTGTATTGTTGGGAGATGTTTCTTCAGGGTAAATTCCTGGACATGGGATAATTTTAGTTGAAGATACCGCCTGTTTTCCCTACATGGGGATTATTTGCATTCCCGCCAACAGTTCACGACGAGGCCTGTTACTCACAGCCTCACTAACAGAGTGTATTATCAAGCTTGAAAATTTTTGCCATTCTAACGAGTGAGAAATGGAATCTTAGTTCAATTTTAATTTCCCTTTCTCTTATGATTGAGATGAACATCTTTCTATATATTTAACAGCTGTTTTTACATCTTTTGGGGGGATGAATTTTCTTTCAAATCTCTCACCTAGTCTTCTATCATTTTTAAAAATTAACTTTATTGATAACATATTTTATATACCACACAGTTCACCCATAGTGTAAATAATTCAGTGGTTTTTAGCATGTTTACAGAGTTGTACAGTCATCACCATGAGGGAGTTTCAGTCTCTACTCCCCACCTCCCCAGCATTTGTTGCAAGTTCTTTGTGTATTAAAGATATTAGTTCTTTTTCTGTGACATCTGATATAAATTTTTTTCCCAATTTGACTGTTCATGGAATTTTTTACCATTCAAAGTTGTTTTTTAAACGTTTTGTGTAATCAAATTTAAAACCTTTTTTAAAAAGAGTAGTAATTAGAAAGTCTTTCCCTGCCTGTACTCAGCATATAGAAAAGCTCACCTCTCTATGTATTTTTCCATTTATTACATTTAGCCTTCTGCTCAATTGGGAATTTACTCTTTCGAGCGAGGAATAGATCTAATTTGATCTTTTTCCAAATAGCTGTCTTGTCCCAACACCATTTATTTTTATTTTTATTTTATTTTATTTTATTATTTTTTTAGATGTTGGGGGTAGGAGTTTATTAGTTAATTTATTTATTTTTGGCTGTGTTGGGTCCTCGTTTCTGTGCGAGGGCATTCTCCAGTTGCAGCGAGCGGGGAACAGTCTTCATCGCGGTGCGCGGGCCTCTCACTGTCGCGGCCTCTCTTGTTGTGGAGCACAGGCTCCAGACGCGCAGGCTCAGTAGTTGTGGCTCACAGGCCTAGTTGCTCCGCGGCATGTGGGACCCTCCCAGACCAGGGCTCGAACCCGTGTCCCCTGCATTAGCAGGCAGATTCTCAACCACTGCGCCACCAGGGAAGCCCCCCCAACACCATTTATTTAAAAGTCTATCTGTAACCCAAAGATTTGAGATACTGACTTTATTATATACTGAAGTTCCTTTTGTAATTTCTGAGTTTTCTGTTTACTCCATTGGTCTGTCCATTTGTGTACTCTTACACACTATTTTAATTATAAAGGCTTTGTGCTGTATTTTAATATCTGATAGGGTTACTTCCTCTTCATAGCCTGTCCTTTCAGTGTTTTCCTACCTATCGTATTTTTATTTTTCCACAGATATCAACTCATTTAATTACATAAAAAACTTGGTTTTTGGTTGGGAGTGTATCATCTTCACATATTAACTTAGTGACTGCTGACATTTTACTGGTGTTGAGACATCTTAAGAACAAGGTCTGTCTTTCAGGATTGTTTAATAGTTTTCTTCGTACTATGGATTTTGAACATATCTTAAGTTTATCCTTAAGTATTTTATCTTCTTTGTTGCCTTTGTAAATGGGGTTTTCTCTTTTAAGCATTTACTTTATATTGAGTTTGGGAAAAAATTATACTGGCCCCACCACCCCAGATATCTGTTCTTCTCTCTTTTTTTTCCTTGTTCTTACGGTGCTCTTGTTTAATGAAGGTGGATTGACAGGGAGAGACGATGCATGAACCAGGTCTCTGAATATGTTGGGGACCAAGACTTGGGGCAAATCCAAATAAGGACTGGATTTATGATTTTGCTGAAGGAGCATTATATCAAGTGGTATCCATGCAGCTAATTCATTGATACCTGGGGAGAAGTGTATGTGAGCACTCATCTCTCACGTGGGTGTGTTCACTGCTCTGCTAGACTGTGTCTAATCTTATGTGGACGTGAAGACAAAAACATAAGTAAAATAACAGGAGTGGTTTGGTGTAAGCATGGGGGTCAGGAGAAGAGCTGATGCCCCTGTTTGCTAGACGCTCAGTATCTGCTCGTGACTGCTCTCATTGTTTGCTAGTACAGCCTCAGTAATAGGAATGAGGATAAAGATACTGAACTGTAACCTACTGAGACACAGATTGTACTAGGACTGTGAAAGAGTGCAAGTTTTGCCCCGAAGAGCCAGGGAAGGCTTCATGGATGAGGAGGCATTTGAAGTGAGCCCTGAAGAATGAGTAAGAGTTTGCCAGGTGAGCAGGCTGGGCCAAAATTGCCTGAGAAAAAGGCTCGGGTTGTGGAAGGTCCACGAGGAGGTCAGGCGTTGAGCTGTTTGGGGTGATGGCAGGGAGGCAGCGGCAGGGCTGGGCTGGATGCGGTGATGACGTGCTGTGTAAGGTGACAGTCTGCAGTGACAAGGAGCTGAAGTTTTCTCCTGGAAATCTGAGTTTCTCAAACCTGGTGGTAGGCAAAGTGCTGACAGCATTGTAGGCTACAGTTTTAGTGTTTTTGCTAAGTTTCTTGTCCTATAAACCTGAGAGAGAAGGTTTCTGAATAATCAGTTTATCACGATACAGCTACACTCACTGAAGAATTATAAAATTTAGTGATGTTCATTTTCATGTAGCCGACCTTGTATGCCTTCAGAAATCAATATCGTATTTTAATAATGCTTTATCATGGGTTGTCAAGAGGTGATAAAAAGGACAAAAGGTACATTTGGGGTTCTGAGACTTTGCAGGATAGAAAAGAAATGCACTCCTATAAAAATGTGATTTCTTTGTTGCCTTTGATCATTTTAAAAAAACATTATTAAGGAATTAAATCTTACTAGTTTTATTTGATCTTTTCTGATCTTCTATAAATATATACTTTAAAAAAATTGAGTATTGGTTTTAAGCTGATTAATTACACTTGATTTTTAAAAAATAAATCTTATTTTAAAAACTATTGCAAATACTGAAGTAATTAAAGGTTAATGTTTGTTTTGGGTCCATATTAATAGCCATATTACCCATTTTTCAACTTAATGAAGTTAATCAGTCTTTTTTGGTGCTCTTGGTTAGTGTTTTTATCTTCCCTTGTCTATAATTCAGTGAGAAGTGTAATTTAAAAGAATTGCAGTTTAGACAACGGCATTTATGCAAGTTTCAGACAGAAGCTTAGTCATAGCCATCGAATGCTGTGAACAATAAGGACGTGATCCATTTTTAAAATGTAAATGCATGGCTATGTCTGCCAGCAAATCAGTTTTTACAGCCCATACACAGTTGTTAAATAGTAGTTGCTGAGTGAATAAAAATACTAAGATTAAAAATTGCAGATTTGCAATGGGAACAAAACATTTTATTGCTCTGTAAAATATTTTCTGCTTCTTGTATTTCGTTTGAATTGTTAGATTTCTTGGTGTTTCTGTGTTACCTTTGATTTACTTCACACTCTTCTTCTATTTGCATAAGATGCAATAGATTTGCAGAGATGCAAGGGATTCTCGACCATTTCCCTCCTGCACGACCTTCTTGTACATAGTTGGCACTCAGCATTTGTCAGATTGAACTGCCTGCCATTCTACCATACTTTTAAAACATGTTCTGTTTTTTGAAAATGCCTTTAATTATCTACTTGTGGTCATCATAGCCTCACTATTTATTCACTGCCTTCAACTGACAGTCTTAGATATAAAACATGACCTTCCTAAAAGTTTGTGTGCTCGGTACAGTGCCAGTGAAGAGGGAGGTAGTGATTAACTGTGTCAGGAGAGCTTCTCAGAGGAGCTGACATTGGACTGAGCTGGAAGGATGAGTACCAGGCAGGCAGGAGTGGTGCAGACCAGTCAAGTGTAGCACTCAGTATGGGAAGAGGCGCACAGTCAGGTAAGGGCAAATGTGGCCTCTGGGAAAGGAAACCTCTGGATGTGCGTTCCATGCTGCACAACTCCTGGACACTGCAGAGTCTGTGGCTGGTGGAGGGCGTGACTTCCAACTGTGTACTACAGGTAGACATCTGGGTGATTTATCACCTTCTCCCGTAAAGGTCAAATTACTTGTGTTATATGTTGGACTAAAAGAGCTCTAATTCATGAGGCACTATTTTTATTTTGGGAAAATACTCATCAGAAGACTTTCCCAGTGAAGAAAAAAGAAATTTAACCACAAATCACATGAAAATGGATGAACTGAATCTCATGTATTCCTGGGAGTTTACTTTTAAACACCTTTGTTATGTTTTCATTTTTTGTCATTGTAGAGTAAGAAAAAGACCACAGTGTGCTCTTCCCATTATTACTCGCCTCTCAGCCACAGTTGTCCAAGTATGTTCTTTATACACAGTGAAATGTTACTTGACAGTATCACTTAATACAGGTGTTAAACCTTGAAGAAGGTAAGGTAAACCTGACCTTCTTCAGCATAACCCCAGACAAATGTAGACGTGTCTGTATACAGCACAGCACAGTTTCCCACTGTTAACAGAGCTGCATCTTTTAACAGAGTTCTTGAAACTGACTTGGCACAGTGGTGTTTGCTGTTTTGGACAAGCAGTGCTGTGTGGTGGTAAAGCTGTTGACTTTTTTTTTTTAACATCTTTATTGGAGTATAATTGCTTTACAGTGGTGTGTTAGTTTCTGCTTTATAACAAAGTGAATCAGTTATACATATACATATATCCCCATATCTCTTCCCTCTTGCATCTCCCTCCCTCCCACCCTCCCTATCCCACCCCTCTAGGTGGTCACAAAGCACCGAGCTGGTCTCCCTGTGCTATGCGG
>NC_041219.1:96144258-96169258 GCF_002837175.3 Physeter macrocephalus
ATTAGTTAATTTATTTATTTTTGGCTGTGTTGGGTCCTCGTTTCTGTGCGAGGGCATTCTCCAGTTGCGGCGAGCGGGGAACAGTCTTCATTGCGGTGCGCGGGCCTCTCACTGTCGCGGCCTCTCTTGTTGTGGAGCACAGGCTCCAGACGCGCAGGCTCAGTAGTTGTGGCTCACAGGCCTAGTTGCTCCGCGGCATGTGGGATCCTCCCAGACCAGGGCTCGAACCCGTGTCCCCTGCATTAGCAGGAAGATTCTCAACCGCTGCGCCACCATCTTCTGATTTTTAATTTGACTCTGATTGAAATTGCTCTAAGTGGGAATGTGCTAATTTAGCCAATGGATGGTAGCCGTTGGTTAAACATTAAGATCATTTTAGAAGAGTTGAATCAAAGAAATCACAATGTGACTGTACAGGCTTCATCAGCAACTATATTTGTTAACTCCAGTGATGATTCTCTTGTGAATTTTGAGGTGATATCTGTTTCCTACAAGAAAAGCAACATCGACTCCTTAATTGAACATCTGGTAATGCTGTGGATAGATCACAGACCGACTCCTCTCACGCTCTGGACTTTCTACAAAGAACTAGGAAAAGTCCTACATACTTTTTTTCGAATTAATATACAAATCTGTGATGGAGTATTAAAGAACCCCAAGTTAATGGCAAGACTTCAGAAAGGAGGCTTTGATGTGCTGCTAGCCGACCCAGTAACAATCTGTGGAGACTTGGTTGCTCTGAAATCAGGAATTCCATTTATGTACACGTTGAGGTTCTCTCCAGCCTCAGCAGTGAAGAGACACTGTGGAAAAATCCCAGCACATGCCTCCTATGTACCTGTAGCACTTTCAGAGCTCACTGACCAGATGACCTGTGGCGAAAGGGTTAAAAATACCATATCTTATCCACTGCAAGACTTTATATTTCAGTCCTACTGGGGATAATGGAATTCATATTATAGCAAAATCCTAGGTAAGTCTCTAAAATATTCTCTTACTATTGATTCCAGATATCTTATTTATTCTTATTGTTAATACAGCAGAAGGCTTCCATACCACTGCCTATGCCAAGCTGAAGTAAATACATTTATTGTATCTTTGTACACATCCTTGAACATTATTTCTGGATAAATTCCTAGAAAATGGAGTGGTGGTATTAATACGCATGTTGTTGTTTCAAAGCAAATAATGTTGTGCTTATTTAGGTAATAGCTTTTCAATGTGTAAATCAATCTTCAAATATAAATGACAATACCTTTATTAGGATAAATTATGACACTTCTAAAAAATACCTTGACACACATTTTGAAGTGATACCTGATTTACTTTCCCTTCTTCATTCGTAATTAGAAAGTCTTTCCCTGCCTGTACTCAGCATATAGAAAAGCTCACCTCTCTATGTATTTTTCCATTTATTACATTTAGCCTTCTGCTCAATTGGGAATTTACTCTTTCGAGCGAGGAATAGATCTAATTTGATCTTTTTCCAAATAGCTGTCTTGTCCCAACACCATTTATTTTTATTTTTATTTTATTTTATTTTATTATTTTTTTAGATGTTGGGGGTAGGAGTTTATTAGTTAATTTATTTATTTTTGGCTGTGTTGGGTCCTCGTTTCTGTGCGAGGGCATTCTCCAGTTGCAGCGAGCGGGGAACAGTCTTCATCGCGGTGCGCGGGCCTCTCACTGTCGCGGCCTCTCTTGTTGTGGAGCACAGGCTCCAGACGCGCAGGCTCAGTAGTTGTGGCTCACAGGCCTAGTTGCTCCGCGGCATGTGGGATCCTCCCAGACCAGGGCTCGAACCCGTGTCCCCTGCATTAGCAGGCAGATTCTCAACCACTGCGCCACCAGGGAAGCCCATAAAATACATTATTAAAGTGAGTAATTTTAACGCACTTCTCTCAGCAATTGTTAGAATCATTAGACAAAAAACACAGAATGTAGAAAATTCGAATGTATCCAGCAATTAATGATTGCACATTCTTTTCAAACACATAAAACTTGACCACATAAATGAAGTCCCAGAAAAGAATTAGTGTCAATTATAGTACATTTGAGCTAGGAATCAATAACAAAAAGGTAAGAAGACAACCGTACATTGGTTGTTGAAAGATTAGTTGAAATGAACAAACTCCTAAAACAACCTTGCTTTCCAAAACTGATTCAAGATAGAATAAAACCTGCAAATATTAGTATAATCATTAAAGAATTTGAATTAGTAGCTTAAAATATTTATACAAAGGAAACAACCAGGCCTGAGTGACTTTACATAAGTTTCAACAAACATTCAAAGAAAAGAAACTCTTACTATTTTAATTATAAAGGCTTTGTGCTGTATTTTAATATCTGATAGGGTTACTTCCTCTTCATAGCCTGTCCTTTCAGTGTTTTCCTACCTATCGTATTTTTATTTTTCCACAGATATCAACTCATTTAATTACATAAAAAACTTGGTTTTTGGTTGGGAGTGTATCATCTTCACATATTAACTTAGTGACTGCTGACATTTTACTGGTGTTGAGACATCTTAAGAACAAGGTCTGTCTTTCAGGATTGTTTAATAGTTTTCTTCGTACTATGGATTTTGAACATATCTTAAGTTTATCCTTAAGTATTTTATCTTCTTTGTTGCCTTTGTAAATGGGGTTTTCTCTTTTAAGCATTTACTTTATATTGAGTTTGGGAAAAAATTATACTGGCCCCACCACCCCAGATATCTGTTCTTCTCTCTTTTTTTTCCTTGTTCTTACGGTGCTCTTGTTTAATGAAGGTGGATTGACAGGGAGAGACGATGCATGAACCAGGTCTCTGAATATGTTGGGGACCAAGACTTGGGGCAAATCCAAATAAGGACTGGATTTATGATTTTGCTGAAGGAGCATTATATCAAGTGGTATCCATGCAGCTAATTCATTGATACCTGGGGAGAAGTGTATGTGAGCACTCATCTCTCACGTGGGTGTGTTCACTGCTCTGCTAGACTGTGTCTAATCTTATGTGGACGTGAAGACAAAAACATAAGTAAAATAACAGGAGTGGTTTGGTGTAAGCATGGGGGTCAGGAGAAGAGCTGATGCCCCTGTTTGCTAGACGCTCAGTATCTGCTCGTGACTGCTCTCATTGTTTGCTAGTACAGCCTCAGTAATAGGAATGAGGATAAAGATACTGAACTGTAACCTACTGAGACACAGATTGTACTAGGACTGTGAAAGAGTGCAAGTTTTGCCCCGAAGAGCCAGGGAAGGCTTCATGGATGAGGAGGCATTTGAAGTGAGCCCTGAAGAATGAGTAAGAGTTTGCCAGGTGAGCAGGCTGGGCCAAAATTGCCTGAGAAAAAGGCTCGGGTTGTGGAAGGTCCACGAGGAGGTCAGGCGTTGAGCTGTTTGGGGTGATGGCAGGGAGGCAGCGGCAGGGCTGGGCTGGATGCGGTGATGACGTGCTGTGTAAGGTGACAGTCTGCAGTGACAAGGAGCTGAAGTTTTCTCCTGGAAATCTGAGTTTCTCAAACCTGGTGGTAGGCAAAGTGCTGACAGCATTGTAGGCTACAGTTTTAGTGTTTTTGCTAAGTTTCTTGTCCTATAAACCTGAGAGAGAAGGTTTCTGAATAATCAGTTTATCACGATACAGCTACACTCACTGAAGAATTATAAAATTTAGTGATGTTCATTTTCATGTAGCCGACCTTGTATGCCTTCAGAAATCAATATCGTATTTTAATAATGCTTTATCATGGGTTGTCAAGAGGTGATAAAAAGGACAAAAGGTACATTTGGGGTTCTGAGACTTTGCAGGATAGAAAAGAAATGCACTCCTATAAAAATGTGATTTCTTTGTTGCCTTTGATCATTTTAAAAAAACATTATTAAGGAATTAAATCTTACTAGTTTTATTTGATCTTTTCTGATCTTCTATAAATATATACTTTAAAAAAATTGAGTATTGGTTTTAAGCTGATTAATTACACTTGATTTTTAAAAAATAAATCTTATTTTAAAAACTATTGCAAATACTGAAGTAATTAAAGGTTAATGTTTGTTTTGGGTCCATATTAATAGCCATATTACCCATTTTTCAACTTAATGAAGTTAATCAGTCTTTTTTGGTGCTCTTGGTTAGTGTTTTTATCTTCCCTTGTCTATAATTCAGTGAGAAGTGTAATTTAAAAGAATTGCAGTTTAGACAACGGCATTTATGCAAGTTTCAGACAGAAGCTTAGTCATAGCCATCGAATGCTGTGAACAATAAGGACGTGATCCATTTTTAAAATGTAAATGCATGGCTATGTCTGCCAGCAAATCAGTTTTTACAGCCCATACACAGTTGTTAAATAGTAGTTGCTGAGTGAATAAAAATACTAAGATTAAAAATTGCAGATTTGCAATGGGAACAAAACATTTTATTGCTCTGTAAAATATTTTCTGCTTCTTGTATTTCGTTTGAATTGTTAGATTTCTTGGTGTTTCTGTGTTACCTTTGATTTACTTCACACTCTTCTTCTATTTGCATAAGATGCAATAGATTTGCAGAGATGCAAGGGATTCTCGACCATTTCCCTCCTGCACGACCTTCTTGTACATAGTTGGCACTCAGCATTTGTCAGATTGAACTGCCTGCCATTCTACCATACTTTTAAAACATGTTCTGTTTTTTGAAAATGCCTTTAATTATCTACTTGTGGTCATCATAGCCTCACTATTTATTCACTGCCTTCAACTGACAGTCTTAGATATAAAACATGACCTTCCTAAAAGTTTGTGTGCTCGGTACAGTGCCAGTGAAGAGGGAGGTAGTGATTAACTGTGTCAGGAGAGCTTCTCAGAGGAGCTGACATTGGACTGAGCTGGAAGGATGAGTACCAGGCAGGCAGGAGTGGTGCAGACCAGTCAAGTGTAGCACTCAGTATGGGAAGAGGCGCACAGTCAGGTAAGGGCAAATGTGGCCTCTGGGAAAGGAAACCTCTGGATGTGCGTTCCATGCTGCACAACTCCTGGACACTGCAGAGTCTGTGGCTGGTGGAGGGCGTGACTTCCAACTGTGTACTACAGGTAGACATCTGGGTGATTTATCACCTTCTCCCGTAAAGGTCAAATTACTTGTGTTATATGTTGGACTAAAAGAGCTCTAATTCATGAGGCACTATTTTTATTTTGGGAAAATACTCATCAGAAGACTTTCCCAGTGAAGAAAAAAGAAATTTAACCACAAATCACATGAAAATGGATGAACTGAATCTCATGTATTCCTGGGAGTTTACTTTTAAACACCTTTGTTATGTTTTCATTTTTTGTCATTGTAGAGTAAGAAAAAGACCACAGTGTGCTCTTCCCATTATTACTCGCCTCTCAGCCACAGTTGTCCAAGTATGTTCTTTATACACAGTGAAATGTTACTTGACAGTATCACTTAATACAGGTGTTAAACCTTGAAGAAGGTAAGGTAAACCTGACCTTCTTCAGCATAACCCCAGACAAATGTAGACGTGTCTGTATACAGCACAGCACAGTTTCCCACTGTTAACAGAGCTGCATCTTTTAACAGAGTTCTTGAAACTGACTTGGCACAGTGGTGTTTGCTGTTTTGGACAAGCAGTGCTGTGTGGTGGTAAAGCTGTTGACTTTTTTTTTTTAACATCTTTATTGGAGTATAATTGCTTTACAGTGGTGTGTTAGTTTCTGCTTTATAACAAAGTGAATCAGTTATACATATACATATATCCCCATATCTCTTCCCTCTTGCATCTCCCTCCCTCCCACCCTCCCTATCCCACCCCTCTAGGTGGTCACAAAGCACCGAGCTGGTCTCCCTGTGCTATGCGGCTGCTTCCCACTAGCTATCGTTTTCTTTTGCAGCTGAGGTGGACTCCTGGCTTAGCCACTTAACTAGGTTTGTAACTGGGAAGTTTCTCCCCCTGCCTTAAGTTGCTTCTTTGTAAATAGTGATGTCCTATTTCATGAAGTTAGTATGAGGCTTAAGTGCATTAATACGTATAAAGCTCTTAGAACAATGCCTGGCATGTAGGTAGGAAGTGCCCTCTTTTAACCAGTCCAGCTTTCAACAGTCTCTCCTAGGTCCCTGTGTGCTAGCTGTTGTTATTTTCGTTACGTTCTTCCCAGTTAAAGCTCTCCTCTTTTTTTTTTTTGGTTTTCAAAAATACTTCAAGATATTTATCTTCAGTATATGGGATTAGGTTTGAAAAATCACCCCAAGAGTGAAGGTTTCATGCAGTTAATGCTCATAGTTTTCTTGCACTAGAGGCACCCCGGTTTAGGATCTCTTTGCAGCTCTACATGTCCGTGTTCTAAATTAGCATCTGCATTCAGCCTGTTCTCCCTAGATGGGCTGTGGCTTCCTACAGACTCACTAATTGTGATTCAAATGGTGCTTTTATTTCCTCTCCCTCAGTGGCAGCGTAGTGAACCTCAGGTCATAGGCAGCCCTCTTAGATTTCAGGTTCTGAATTTCCTTCAGGATTTTGCATTTTTCACTGACTTCAAACTTTTCCCGTAAAATGTTCTATTTTCAAGCCCCATCAGTCTTTCTGATTGTAGTTGCAAATACTAAATGAAAAAATGTACCTGGTTGAAAATACTAAGCTCACAGGTTATTTTCACTAAACTATTACAACAGTGTTTTCCAAAATATATTCCTTGGGATATTAATATATTTTATGGTAAAAAGGGTAAAAAGTATATTTTGGAATTAGTGGGCCAAACAATACCCAACAGATGTATTTTCTGTTTTTATAGTTTTTCATGTGCCACTGTGAATCCCCCCAAGAGTGCATGGTATTTAGCAGTTCTCAAACATATTTATCCTTGGGATCCCTTTGTGCAGTTAGAGTTCTGTGGGAAGCACTGACCTGTGCTGTCATTTTGCATTCCTCCCACTCCGTGCCTCCATCTCACTCCTTTCCAGTCCAGCCTCACCAGTGTTATCAGAGTGATTCTTGGCTCTTCTTAGTCTCTCTCAGACACCTCGAGCTTTTGGTTGTCACCTCACACCTGTCAGCATCTCTGGTCTTCTCTGCCCTTGACCATGTTCTTGCCTTGGCCTGGAGTGCCCTGCCTCCACGCTCCTCTCTGAAGGGCTCTCCCCAGTACCCCCAGTGAGTTACCCGTACTCTCTCCCTCCTCCTGTGAGATCGTAGTCTGTTTAACTCATTGAAATTATTTGTTGGGCACATGCTTTCTGTGAGACTTTAAATGGAGATTGTCAATGTAAAGTTTATTGAAGAAGAAGTTGTTGGGAATAGAGTTAAATTTTTATATATATCTTTGTCTTTTTATTTTCTTTCTCTAGTGTTCTTTTGAAGATGACAACATCCATTCTTTATTAAAGCCTTTAGAACTGGAACTACAAAAGACAGTGCATACATACTGTGGAAAAATTTACAAAATATTTATCAAACAGCTGACCAAAAGCATACAAGATCGTTATGATAGACCACCAAAGGAAAGGTGATTCTTGTTGACCGCTAAATCAAAGGAATTAAAACAACAAAATATCAGAGGATATGTGTGAAGGAATAGTCTTAGATGAAGTGTTCAGGAAGGAATTATTCATCTTCAGAATAATTTTTTTCCCGAAGAAGTTAAATGAGCAGTATTTTCATGTAATGAAGAATAAGTTGAAGTCTTGGACCCCAACAAGAAGATATTTTTGATTTCTGATGTTTTGTAATGCTGTTTGCTGTCGTTCTAGTATTGATGAAGATATTATTGAATGGTTGTAGCCTACAGACTTTGTTTGACTCTTACTCTCAAGTGGGTGAGAGCAGTAGGGATGTATGGTTGGAGACGAATGTACCTCATGCACAGTGGAGATACTCAGACTGTGAGTATAGCAATAATTTTACGTCAGCACTAACCTCACTTTAAATGTGTGAGAAAGGAAAGTTGTTTACAGGAGCAGAAAATGTTCTGTTTCTAAAGAAATGGGATGTAACTGATGTCACTATCGACAATCTATGTGTGCCTTTATACATTTCATCTCTGTTTTAAACTATTTTTGTGACAATCATGCTTAAAATTGTTTTTAGTTTATAAGTAAACTGCACATTTAAAATTGAGAGGGAAAACTGAAAGTTTTGATTATTAGTCTCTGTGTGTATTTGTGAAACGTAGAATTTTCATTTGTATGTGCTTAACTGTCTTGCCAAAAGTCATATCTAAGATTATTAATTAGGTATTTTAGGAAATTTTTTATCACTTTAAATGAAAATTTTCAGCTTTACTGGGCATTCTGGACACAATAAATATACTGATAATAAAATGAGAACCTAACGAGCGTACTTATATGATGGTGGAAAATGTGATGGACCAAAATGCATAAGCTATGTACTTCCTGTGAGCAGTCATTATAGTTACAGTGGAGCAGAAAAAAAGTGGTCCACTTAAACCTTTTTCCTTCTACCTCAAAATGGCTTTGCAAGATATTTTTGAAGAAGCAAATATACGTATAGAGCCTTACTTTAAGTTAGACAACTTTCATGGGTGATTGGCTTCAGAAGATTGTCACGTCTGATTATAGAAAAACTAGTTTTGATTTGGTTGATGTGCATGTCCTCCTTCTTTGAATATCACTTAAGACAGTTATTTTTTTTTTATCTTGGCAATAAGAAAATATTACTTCTCTTAGTGTTTTTGACCTGTCTTCTATAGCTGTAGATTCTGAGTACTTAGCATGTACTGTGCTGGGGCACACGTCTCATTTTACCAAGTACTGTATGGTTAACTTCTTTTTCTCCTTTTGACATTTTAACGCTTAAATAGAGAAGAGAAAATCATGAAGGAAGACTATCACCTTTGTGAAAATAGTGGTGATTGGCTTTATGAAGACACAGCGCCCTCTGTGGAGACGTGGAAGACGGTCCTCCGTCTTTGCAGTTCAGTCAGGGACGAATTGAGAGAGGAAGGTGTAAGAAAGGCAGATGAGAAGCTGATGGCCAGCCCAGCACTCTTGGACAGAAGCGTTCAGAGAGCACAGTCTGTGCGTCCCTGGCATTGCACCGTGGTGACTGTGAGAATTTGTGAACTTGTTGAAGTTGATTTGCTAAATAAAAAATGAGGTCCCTAGAATTTTGAAGTTTGGAGGGTATAGGATCATTTTTAATGGTCCCCAGTTGAGACCATTGGCGACCTGGCTACATCAGACTCTTGTGGGGACCTTGCTGAGAATGGATTCCTGGGCCTCACCTTTGGTGACTCCGGTACCCCATGCCTAGATGGGTCTGCACATTACACAGAAGTAGAGAGAATAGTACAGTGGTACTCCTTGTCCAGATCAAACACGTCAGTATCTTACCACATTTGTGTCATCTGTCCCTTTTTCCTTTGCTGAAGTATCTTAAAGAAAATGTCAGGCATCATGTTATTTCACCTCTGTGAACACTTCGGTAACTACAGTGACATCATATCTCCTTTGGCTTCGGTTAATATCCAGTTCTTAGGCAGATTTCCCTTATTGACTACAATGTAAGAATCAGAGTGCAAAAATAAGTCACATTCTGATTCTATTTTTAATAAACACCTCAGATGATTTTGGTGTCAGTTAGTTTGGGAACCCCTGGAAATCATTTTGCCACCTTGAAGGTTGAAGCTAGGACCACAATTCTCGGCACAGTTGGTGGATTATAAATGTGATTCTGAAACATTAGCGGAAGTACTTGGGGTTATTGACAAGATACAAATTTATATTAGGAAGTTGCTTAGATTTAATTTCCTTAGTGAACAGAGACTCTTAGCCCTATAGGCTCTAGTATGATTGGGACTGGGTAGAGTGTGGTCATAGTTTAACTGGACTGTATGCTGTGGTCTCACGCCTGTTGTACCTGTTTACACTGTTACGCACTCTACATTGTGGATCAGTTGGAGGGTTCTTCATGTGGTTTATTCAGACCTGACCTAATTGAGCATTTTACCATAAATTGGGTTATGGTGAAAACTCTCCACTTAGGGACTGTGTTTACCTAAAAGTTAGGGTATCACAAAAAGTCCTTAACAATATTAAAATGAGTTTTCTGAGTTTATCTTTAGATAAGGTAACTTTTTCCTTGAGAAGTCTCAAGAAATGCAGTTCTCAGCATTAATGAGGTTAAATTCTAGAACAGCTTAGCGAACGTTTTATATTTCTTTCCATAAGATGGTGTATCTATGCAGTTTATACGAATTACATTCTATATTCTTTGAGTCTATGTGTTAGAACAATTCTGACCTCAGAACTATCTCTGGGCTGCAGTATTACCAAAGCAGAATGACTTTATAATGTAGCCAACCCTCATTTATATGAAGTAGCCATCTTAGAGGAACTTGGAAAGCCTTTAGAAAATATATATTGTGATTTACGTTTTAAGAAAATGCATACTTTTTTTTTTCCCTATGAAGAGTAGTTCATAATGTATACGGTAACCCACTTATCTTTGGACACTTCAGAGCCTGAAACAATACTACTGCTTACTCACTGCTCTCTCATCTTGCCTTCAGTCAGATGGTGTAATGGAAAGAAAACCAGACTGTGAACTAGATCTGGATTCTCTTCTTGGTTAGGGACCCAAGGCATATCATTTAACCTTCTCTGTGCCATAAGTCTGTGAACAATCAATATGCCCTTCCCACCTCATAAGACTCAGAAGTCATGAAGTTGAGACCCAGAAGAGAGAATGGATTTGCTGCATGGCTTGTATCATGCCACGCCAGCATTACTGTTGAAGTTCTGTGTTGCTCTGTTGTCTCCTGAACAGATCATTGTTTTAGGCTGAATGTTTTTTGACATGTTTTATATCTCCGGCATGAATTTGCTTAGATTATGTAAGGAAGAATTTTTAAGGAAGAGAAAGCAAAGGAAAGAATGATGTAAAGGAATGATCAAAGGAAGAAGGAAAAGAGAGGAAGTGAGAAAAGTGAAGAAAGAGAAGGGAATAAGAGTGAGAATGGCCAAAGGCAGAGTGCAAGAAGAGAGGGGATGAGAGTGGGGAAATCGAGAAGTAGAGGTAGAGAGAGCGGAGGTGTGGGAACAGTCACTTTTTGAGTTGCAGCACCCCAGCCTGTACCACTGTCTGCTTGCCTTCCTCTGTTTCTGTTCACGAGGCCCTCTGGGCTCAGGAATTGTGCTGGCTTTCATGGAAGGGGCAGCCAGGCTACCTTTGTTTGATTTGTTGATCCTAAAGTCTTTTCCCAGTCACTCTACTCACTGATCATTTAGTGCTGTTATTCAACATTGTATTTTTTTTTTTTGTATTTTTTTGTTAATTGGATCCAAGTTTGTGAGCTAAGACCTGTCAAAACACGATGACAAATATTAGTCTTCCCAGGTGCAGTCTTATGCAGGACTGACCACATAGATAACACTGGAGGAGGGGATGGCCGTATCAGATCTGAAGGGGGCCCAGGAATCTATCACAGTGGTTTTCCCAGGTGATACTGCTAAGAAGCTAGATTTGGGAACCACTGCCCTGCCTTGAATGAATGGTAGCTTAAACAGCACATCACATCTCTTGATTCCTCAGTAGGCATACTTCCAGTTGAAGTGTTAGGAATGGATTAAAGAGAACAGGAGACAGCAGGAGTACATTAAATGGAAAAACCTTAGAAGAAAGTACTCAGTGTCTTCTTTTTCAGAAGTTTATATTGTAAGTAATAAACACCTTAGCGTTAAACAGTAGTGATTTAGCGAGACCACTGATTTTTTTTTTTTTTTAATAACTTTTCGTTCCTTAGAGTAAAATAGAGAAGAGGTAGGGAAGCAGTATGTCAGGTGTGGGGCCAGTTATCATTTTATTAAATGTAATTTCAAGCATCTTAAACAATTGCCTTATTGCATTTTAATATTTAATAAAAGTAGAGTAAATAATGATTAGTACTGTAACAGTTATCCTTCTATACACTGCCAAAGCAACCCTTTTTTGCCTGTTAAAGTCTGGCTAAACTGTCCTGGTGTTCGTCGTTTCTTAATTCATTGAACATGAAACTAGATTTTTAAAACTAAATTATATAAACTTAAGGCAGGTGTAAAAGGTGATGCAAGAATTTTTTTTAACTAAAAATGAATATGATGTTAATCCAAATATCTAGCAATTACAGAATTATGAGAACATGGAATAGCATATTGGACTAGGCAATGTAAAACTGATTACAAGTCGATGTCAAACTTCTAAATGGAAAATATCTGTTGTCACCTCATCTCTACCAATTAATTCCAAATGTCTAATGGGATTGTTTCTTAAGAATTTTCTATAAACCCAGTTTTCAAACAAAAGAGAACCTTTGAAAAGATATGGAGAGAAAAAGAAAGGAAAATTTCTGTCACTTCTAATGCTGTGAATGTTATTTGGAGGGTCTGTGGTCAGACATTTTAATGCCAAACTTAAGACCTGATGTAGAGCCTCTGATTATGTGTAGTTTACATATACAATCTGAATTTGTGAGCATGAAACACACATCATCATAGCAACTCCTTGTAAAAACTGAAGAAAAGCAACAGTGTACCTTTCATTTAAAATGTAAGTTGACTTTGACTATGATGGAAAATAGCTGTTTTCAACCTGTGTATAAAATCTCTTCAGGGAATATTGGACTGTTATGCAAAAATAATTCAGGGCTGTAAACTGTGTTATCCATTGCATCACATCCATTGTTGTCAGTATCTGAGAGCTGGGCCAGTGGCTTTTGATGGATGTTGTAACAGAAGATTTATGAAGGAGATGGTGGTTTGTACTTGCACCTGAAGTCAGAAACTGGAAGGTGTTTCCATTTTTCACAAGCATTTTGCATAGATGTGTTAATATTTTGAGTAGTAATGATTCTAAAGCTGCAGGAAGGCATTTTGGTGTACTGTGCTACACAGAGATTACTACTCTTAAATTGATTTTTACCTGAAAATATGACGGTTTTAGGATAATTTGGATATCTTCCTCCAAGTATTTTGTGTATCTTGACATTTATTAAAGGGAGGGTGAGTATAAGATTATAGATTGGGATGTAACCTGAGAATAATGGAAAGTTGCTCTGTTCTGTTTTGGGGGGATTCAAATCATTTTTTTCTTGAGAAACTTTGTGTTGTTCTTACTAAATAAACATCTACTCAATAAATATCTAATTTCTTCAAGTGATGTGTCTGAATTATTCTAGCAGTCAGAAGCAATTTTGGAATCTTTAGGCTTGGGAAGCTTGATAACTAAAAGTCAGGGCAGTTCCTGGACTGACTAATTCGGCAACTGGACAGTGTCATCAGAAACCTAGGTACCTTTTGTCTTTACAGTACTGTTCTCACCATGTGAGCTGTGTCTCCCCCCACAGTCCCCAAGTGACAGCCAACATTCTGCATCTCAAATGACAACCAGAGGCAAAAATATATCTTTTTATAAGAGGAAGGTGCCACCTGTCTCCATCCACTTGCTCCCATAGCAAGTGGATCTCTTTTGGACACAGATAGCAATATCTGTGTCCAAAACAATTACTTTGCAAAGAGAATAAAACTTCAATGGTTGGCTCAGACCATGATTTGCCCCAAACTTAAATACAGCCTCCCTTGAAGAATGGCTACTCACAGGAAAGGAAATAACATCAGGGTTCTTTTAGAAGTGTGTGGGGTAGAAGGGTAGGGGTTTAGAAGATATAGGCAACAGACCTAGATGATTTTACTGGCCCAAGTATTTCTTTTTATTATTATTATTATTATTATTTTTGGCTGCGCTAGGTCTTCATTGCTGCACACGGGCTTTCTCTAGTTGTGGCGAGCGGGGGCTACTCTTCGTTGCGGTGTGCAGGCTTCTCATTGTAGTGGCTTCTCTTGTTGCGGAGCACGGGCTCTAGGGCACGCGGGCTTCAGTAGTCGTGGCGTGCAGGCCCAGTAGTTGCGGCTCTCAGGCTCTAGAGCACAGGCTCAGTAGTTGTGGCACAGGGGCTTAGTTGCTCCGCAGCACATGGGATCTTCCCGGACCAGGGATCGAACCCGTGTCCCTTGCATTGGCAGGCGGATTCTTAACCACTGCGCCACAAGAGAAGTCCCCAAGTATTTCTTAAAACTACCCAGAGGACCAAATTTCAGATCTAGAGAAGAGTACCTTTTCTGTGCCAGGGTGTAATTGTGCTTTAACGGGTCTCTGTAATGTTATGATCTAACAGTTCTCAGTTTTACATATTTTATTATTTATACAATGGTTTTCTGGTTACAGTGATAGCATGAAGGGTTTTAAAAGATTATTGAGGTGATGATTACTTCCAAGAGAGTTTAAAAGTTCTTCTAAATTTATGTTGAGTAATGTATTAATAGTTAGTTATTAACAACCTTTATCATATTTTTAATCATTTATAATTTACAAAATGCCTTCATTGAAAAACATTCAAACAATACTGAAGAATTAAAAGTATATGAAGTAAAAAGTAAAAGACTCCTAACAATCCACCCCTAAGAGCATTTGGTGTGTATCCTCCCTGTCTTGCTATGTACACACAGTGTACCCACACACGGGCTTGGTTCTACAATGGCTTCTACAACTTGCCTTATTTCACACAGTATATTATGATATCTTTCCTTGTCGATACATTAGATCTACCTCATTCTTTAGCTGCATATTATGTCATAGTAGTGTACTTCAGTAGAGATTAGCGTTTGGACTTCTGAAATATGAAAGCATAAGTAACGAGTTTTAACTTGTTAGGGGAAATAGTCAACTACTTTACCATTTTTCTAGTTGTAATTTAAGTTGTATTAAATCGTGAATAAACTGTAGTGTACCTTAAAAATCGAAGTAAATATCAGATTATTAAAATTTTTAAAAATTAAATGGGAAGTTTTTGTAAGTAATAATATAAATAATATGTAATATAATAAATACATAATAATAAAATAACAATAGTTACATTTCTGTGAGACTGGCATGTCTGAATATTGTTACTTCAGGGTTCTTTTACCTTTCCATTCTTTCTTTTTTAAAAATACATTTTGAATAGTATTAAAATACATTTGAATAGCTCTAAAAAATTTATTTGTAGAAATTAACAAAATTTGACCCTCAATTTTACCTGTGCTTTACCTACTGTTCTTTAGCATTTAAAATATTTTAAGTGGGCCATTTAACTGGTTAAAAGAGGTTTTTAATCTATTAGAACAGTGCTATCTGACAGTAATATAACGCAAACACATTTAAGTTTAAATTTTCTAGTAGCCACATTAAAAGCGGTAAAAAGCACTTGCAATTAATTTTAATAATACATTTTACTTAATTCAGTATATCCAAAATATTATCATGTGGGCATGTAGTGAATATAAAAATGTTAGCGAGATCATATTTTTTCCATACTGTACTAAACCTATATTTTTCACATACAGCACATCTCACTTCAAATTTGCTACATTTCAAGTGGCCACTTGTGGCTCATGGTTAACAACTTGGACAGCACAGCTCTATAGAGTACAAACTCTGGAGGCAAAAATCATTTCTGTTTTTTCAGTGGTATCTGTCACTGTGACTGTACATGGTAGACACACAGATTTGCTCAGTGAATTTTAATTGAGGGATGTTTTATAAAACTGTGGAAGTTTTTTGTAAATTTGGAAAAGAGTTTAAACTCTGGCCATTTTATTTGTAAAGACATTAAGTAAAATTCTGTTCCCCAAAAATGTATACCCTCATTGATAGTGAAAGAAATTAAACCAGAAGAGGTGAAAATCCTTTAATGAAAGTGTGTGTGTGTGTGTGTGTGTGTGTGTGTGTGTGTGTGTGTGTGTGTGTGTGAGAGAGAGAGAGAGAGAGAGAATGAGAGGAAGCTCCATGCTAGCAAGGTTATGGTGAAGCTACTACACAACTTCAGATGATAGTGAGGTCATATGATTCACGTACCCTCAGAGCCCACTTTTTGGATCATTGATTACTCATGCACAAACATTGATCTCAAATCTGTAATAAACCTGAGTCTGCTCCCATAGATTCTGGCTTCCCCACGTTGCTACACTTCCCGTCTAAAGCCAGTCCCTTCATTTTGCACTAGATTTGTAACAGGCGGCGCGGGTTAGCTGTTAGCTCACACTGCAACAGAGAGTGCAGTGAGAGGCGGAGTGCAGCCCTGCGGCCTCGGGCCGGTGGCTGAGCTGGGAGCCCCAGGGACAGGCTGGGGGTGTGTCCTGCAGAGCTCCAGAGCCCTCGCCACGGCCGCCCACTGGCTGGGCTTAGGCCTTGAAGAAGCAGTGAACCTCTCCCCCATTCCCACCTCTGCGGCCTAATGCCGGCGGTTGTCTCCATGGGTTGCAGACCTCGGGACCCGGCCCCTGTTTGGGTGGCCTGAGGGCCGGCTGGCTCCTGGGCACCTGGCTCCCTCAGTGATGACGGCTGGGCATGGTCTGGAGACCTAGCCCTGAGGGCACCTCCAGCTGAGATCTACCTGCTTAGCTGGGCCTGGGCACCCGCAGGAAGACCCAGACTGGGTGCGGGACGAATGCTCTCAGTCAGGGTAACCGGCCTGCGCAGGGACCCCCTCCTCTTAGCCAGGGCCTGGACCTCAGAGGGCTAAAGTTAAGCCTTGGGACCTTGTCCTTTCTTGTCAGAGCTGAGAATAACATTTGTTTTGGTGGAGGTTTACAGGAACATCGTGACCTGACTGTGACCTGACCTCAAGAGCAAAGGATCCGACACCAAGAAGTTTGCAACAACTAACCACGCCCCTCCCTCACCTTTCCTATAAAAGGTCTTTGTTGAAAGCTTTTGGCGAGTGGGGGGAGGTAGGGGGGTAGGGGGGTTAAGGCATGAGCCACCCATTCTCCTTGCATGGCCCTGCAATAAACCTTTCTCTGCTCCAAACTCTGACATTTTGGTATTGTTTCGCCTCACTGTGTGTCGGGCACACACACTTGCATTCGGTAACAGATTCTGTCTGTCCTCTCTTGTGTAACTCAAGAACAATGTTCCATCACTTCTTCCCGCTTTCTCTTTACCTTATAATTTTTTCCACTCTACTAGATCATTCCCAGGAAAACTCCTTGAAAGGGTTGTCTGTATTCTCTGTCTCCAGTTCTTCTCTTGTCAAGATCACCAATGACTTGTGTGTTCTTTTTTAAAAAATTATAGTTGATTTATAATATTGTATTAGTTTCAGGGTTCTATAAAAACATTGAATCACATTGACTTGTGTCTCCTTCCTTCCTTCCTTCCTTCCTTCCTTCCTTCCTTCCTTCTCCCTCTCCCTCTCTCTCGCTTCATGGCTTGCGGGATCTTCATTCCCCAACCAGGGATGGAACCCGGGGCCTCAGCAGTGAAAGTGCCAAGTCCTAACCACTGAACTGCTGGGGAATTCCCAACTTGTGTGTTGTTAATTCCAATCTCCAATTGCTAATCCTCATCTTTTTTGCCCTATTAGTAGCATGTGACAGAACTTGAAGAAGCACTCTCTTCATTGAAACATCTTCACCTGGCCTCCATTTCACTGTACTCTTTGTCTTCCCCTTTCCTCATTCAATACTTCTTTCAGGTTTCTGTCTGGCACTCCATTTTCTTCCCACTCTCTTAATGCGAGAGTGTTATCAGAGCCTCTCAGCAATCTTATCCATTCGATGCCTTTACAAACATGGACCGTGTCCCCAATTTATATCATCAGTCAAGATGTCTGCCAAATTCCAGTCTCCTCTACTACTTGTTTCTGCTTGTTATCTCTACTAGGATATCTAGTATTCATCCCAAACTTAACATACCTAAAACAGAATTCTTGATTTTTTTTCTTAAACCTACTCTATTTAGAATCTTCTTTACTTAGATGATGACAAATCTATCCTTCTAGCTGCTCAGGCTAAAATCTTTGGAGTCATTCTTTACTTTCCTCTTGTTCATACACATGACACATCTAAGCTATTAGAAATACTATTGCATCAACCTTTAAATTAAATCCAGAATCCAACCACTCCTCCCTACTTCTACTACACTTGTCTAGACCATCATTACCTCTTGTTTGAATTAATGCAACAGACTCCTAAATGGTGACCCTGTTGCCAGCAGCATCCAACCACAGTCTATCCTTAACATAGCAGCTAGACGATCCTTTTCAAAAGATGAGTCGTATCATGTCATGTCTCTGCTCATCACTCAGTGACACACCATTCACTCATAGTAAAAGCCAAAGTCTTTAAGTGGCTACAAGACCTGACAGGATCTGACAGCACTATTTCTCTAATTTTAATACTCTTGCCTTGCTCACTCTTTTTTCACCACACTGGCATGCCTGATAAACTCCCAACTAGAAGATTTTGCACTGTTGTTTCCTTTCTTCGCAAATCTTCTCTTAAATATTTCCCTGGCCAACTTTTTCATCTCCTTCAAATCTTTGGTTAAATGTCAATTCCCAGTGAGAATTAACAGAAGAATAAGGGATGGCTGCAAATTTTTTGACACTCCTGTTGAGGGGAGAGTTTATTTCCCAACCTCTTGAATTAATAAGAATGGTTTGTGATGGCTTAGACCAGTAGAGTATGGCAGGCTTATCTTTGGGACTAACAACTTCCACCTTGGACTATTAGAATCCTGAGTTTTCTTGTAAGAAGTCTGACTACCCTTCTGTAGAAACCACCTGGAGACATCCTGAGACTACATAGGGAGTGAGAGTCCCAGCTGAAACTAGGCTTCCAGCATCCCTGCCAAGTCCAGGCATGTGTGTGAAGACATCTTGAACCCTCTTGGACCAGTGAAGTCATACTGGATCCTCCAGCCCAAACTTGCCACCAGTTGAAAACCACTGAGTGACTTCAGTTGACATCAGGTAGAACAGAAGCCCTGCCCAAATTCCTGACCCACAAAATCATATAAAATGGTTGTTACTTGAAACCACTAAAGTTTTGGGGTAGTTTGTTACACAATGATAGACAACCAGAACACCTACACTGACTGCCTATTTAAAGTTGCAGTTTGTACCTGTCTCTACCTTGGTACTCTCAATTCTCCTTACTTTGTTCTATTTTTTTTTTCTCCATAGTACTTATCACCTTAACATGTAATATATTTACTATGTTTATTATTTATTATCATTCTCTTCTTAGTCAATGACCCCTTCTCCCATTCACCAGAATATAAATGGGAATTTTTTTTTTCTGTTTTATTCATTGATACATGCCTGGCACATAGAAGTGTTCAATAAAGTCTTGTTGGATGAATGAGAAGTAATTTACACTTTATCACAGGATATAGAGGATCTCATCAGAGCTGTCCAAGAATGAGCAAGATAAAATTTAAAAAGTGGCATGGTAACTATGGGGTCATACTACAGGAAAAAAAAAATCCAACCTAGAAGAAACTATATCCTAAAGAACAAATTTCCCTCAAGTGCTTCATACTAGGGAACAACTTATTAAGCTCATGAATTCATTAAGGTAAGCCTCAAAAATGAAATGATAAAACAAATGAGATTTTTTTTTTTTTTGCGGTACGCGGGCCTCTCTCTGTTGTGGCCTCTCCCGCTGTGGAGCACAGGCTCCGGACGCGCAGGCTCAGCGGCCATGGCTCACGGGCCCAGCCGCTCCGCGGCATGTGGGATCTTCCCGGACCGGGGCATGAACCCGTGTCCCCTGCATCGGCAGGCAGACTCCCAGCCACTGCGCCACCAGGGAAGCCCTAAATGAGATTTTAAAAAGAGATTATAGGTCTAAGAAACAAGTTGAGGATCAAAAGGATGTCATTAAAAGTTTATTAAGTAAATTAGAAAAGAACAGAAAAGACAGTTGAAAATTGCTGACATAGAGGAAAGGTACAGTGAGTCAAATGCCAATGAAAAAGATAGATAATCATAATTAGGAAAAATCCAAAAGGACCACAAACTAGAAATAGGGCATGAACACATGGAACAAGAAAGTTTCCTTGGAATGAAAACTATAAAAGAATAATCAGCAAGTTAAAAGAGCACATCTTATTTCAGGAAATTTTGTTTCTGAGTACTAACAGATATATTCTAGGTAAGTTGTAAAATTTCAAAAATAAAGACAGATTTCTTCAGATCAATCTTTTTTTGTTAGAAAAAGCAAATCATGTGCCTAGGCACCCCCCCCAAAAAAAAGAAGAATGAAAAAAGAAAAATCAAGCTATTTTTAGATTTCTAGAGAGCAACATTCGACAGAGGAAATGTCTACAAGGTTTTGAACGAAAGAAAATGACTCTAACATTTATAACAAAGAAGATCTCATTCAAATATAAAGGCAAAATGCATATATTCTCAAACATGCATGAACTCAAAAGATGGCAAACCCTTGAGCTGTTCTTGAAAAACCTACTTATAAATGAAAGCAGACAACTAACTGATGAATCAATACAGAGACCTCAGCAGTGGAGACGCCATGATAAAAGAATTTACGATAAACAGTGAAGCATTCAATTATGGGGCTAATTGGAAATAGTGGGGGTATTAAGATAACATATCTGAATCTAATCTAATCTAATCTAATAATCACAAAAAATTGGGAGGTGGAAAGCAAGGAGGGTATATAAAGTGTTAAGCCTTTACCAGTTTAAAAATGTATTAGGATATCAACCTCATTTAAAAATTTTTATTTATTTTAAAGTTTTAATCACAAAATTAGATGAATCACAATCCTTGGTGCAAGATATGCTCTTAGTTTTTGTCTGTTTGTAATCTTTCATTCATTCCTTCGTAACATGCATGGTATAACCCTATTTCATAAAAGTATTTCTACTTATCATTCCACCCGTATATATGTAGAGAAAGATCCGTGAAATGATGTTCACCTGATAGTTATGTGGATGGTGGAGTTGGAGGTGATGATAGTTTTGTTAACTGTTTGCTGAAAAGTATAAGAGAAACTAAGGAGCCGGGGTTGGGGGTTGGGGGATTGAGACAGCTGCTCTGCCTCTCAATAACTGTAATTTTGAGCAAGTTAATAAATTTTAAGTTTCTGCATCTGTAAAATGTGTACAGTAATCGTCCTACTTCGTCAAGCCATTGTGAGGATTAAATGAGTGAATATCCACAAAGTACTTAAAATAATGTTGACATATAAAGAGGTCTCAATAAATGTTAACTTTGTTTTTTTAACTGCCTTTCCTCCTACTAGTCTTCTTCATGCTAGACATTCCTTAAAATAAGCATGTACCATTTTTATATAAACACAATTATTAAAACACAGACCAAAATCTTGATGTTCGGTTTAAAAAAAAACTAGCTTCATGTTCTCTGTGAGAAATACATCTGGTAACTTTAGCAACAAAATGATAATGTAATTGTTGGAAAAGTGCCCATGTCATTAGAGGATGTAATATTTCTTTATAGAAAAGGATGTGGAAATTTATGGATTTGTTTAGACAAGGCAGGAGGTGACACAGAAAGCTGCCTGATGGTGGTATGGGCTATTTAGTCTCCAGTAATTTCCCTGGGACATACAGTTGTGGATATGAGTAGCTGCATTGCGTAAGGATTCTGACAGATCTTATCTTGTCATTCTCACAGGATTTTCATCTCCTTTTCCCCACCTCTGCCTATTCCCTCCTATCTTTACTGTTCTAGAAACTCAAACTCTGTGCCTTCCCACTCAGCAGAGACAAAATAATCCCACAATACTTCTGAGTGCTTATCATGAAAATGGGTGAATTTAAGGGCCATTTCCCGGCAGGCCTAGCACCCTTTGAAAGAGTTAGTCTTCTGACACTTTGAGGTTAATCCTGCAATACCTAAGCAAAGTGACAAAGGAAGAAGGAAAATAAAGGAATGGGGAAAGACATAGAAGAAAAATTTTAAAAAGGAATCAAATGTAATATTATCAGAAAGAGTAAAATCATGATCCAAAGTTTAAAATGGGACAAAGAAATTTTTTTTAAAAATTTCATATAGTAGTTTACCAAAATATACACTAATTGTTATGCATCAAACATCATAGAAGATGTTTACATATAGCAAAATCTTACAGAAATATATGACATTGATAAAGCCACCATCATAGTATCAATCTTTAATAAACTTTCAGAATTTGTACATCAAGAAGACCAAAAATATCAGATGTATTTACAGGATTTAAATAACACAATAAATAAAAACCATGTTATATATATCCATACTAGAACTTATTTTTTAGAACTTAATAACCTGCAAAGAAAATCTTCCTAAGCTTGTGTATTAGGTTGGATTACCTGAGATGATATTTGACTACAAGTGACAGAAACCAAAAATAATGATGACTTAAAGAAGATAGAAGCTTATTTCTCTCTCACATAAATGTGGGTTGTCAAGGCTAATTTGGAACATCAGGAACTCAGCCTCCCTCTTGGCTGCTTCTTTGTCATTCCCAATAAATGATTTCTAACAATGGTAACAAAATGCCCTCTGGTTCCATCTAGCGTGTCTGTTTTCTAGCTAGCATGGATGAAGAAATGGTAGGAAAAGGGCCTGCTCCCAGATTTTAAGAAAACTTCTGGGGACTCCCTCATCTCAAATTATACTACAAAGCTTCAGTAATCAGTACGGTATGATACTGGCACAAAAACAGACACATAGATCAATGAAACAGAATAGAGAGCCCAGACACAAACCCACACTTGTATGGTCGATTAAGCTATGACAATGGAGGCAAGAATATACTACGGAGAAACACAGCCTCTTCAGTAAATTGTGTTGGGAAAACTGGACAGCTACATGCAGAAGAATCAAACTGAACTACTTTCTTATACCACAAACAAAAAAACAAAAACAAAAGAAAAACAAAAAAACACCTCAAAATGGCTTAGGGACTTAAATGAAAGACATGAAACCATAAAACTTTTAGAAGAAAACATAGGCAGTAAGCTGTATGATATCATCGGTCTTAGCAATTTTTTTGGATATGTCTCCTCAGGCAAGGGAAATAACGGTAAAAACAAACAAATGGGATGACATCAAACTAAAAAGCTTTTTGCACAGTGAAGGAAACTATGAACAAAATGAAAAGGCTACCTACAGAATAGGAGAAGATATCTGCAAATGATGCATCCGATAAGGGGTTAATATCCAAAATATACAAATAATTCCCACAGCTCAATGTAAAAAAAAAACAAACCCAAACAACCTGATTAAAAAATGGTCAGAGGACCTGAATAGATATTTTACCAAAGAAGACATACAAATGGTGAAGAGACACATGAAAAGATGCTCAACACTGCTGATCATCAAGGAAATGCAAATTAAAACCACAATGAGATATCGCCTCACACCTGTCAGATGGCATCAAAAAGACAACAAATAACAAGTGTTGGCAAGGATGTGGGGAAAAAGGAACCCTCATGCACTGTTGGTAGGAATGCAAATTAGTACAGCCACTATGAAAACAGTATGAAGGTTCCTCAAATAATTAAAAATGGAACTACCATTCAGTCCAGCAATTCTACTCCTGGGTATTTTTCTGAAGTAAATGAAAACACTAATGTGAAAAGTTATATGCACCCCTGTGTTCATTGCAGCATTATTTACAATAGCCAAGATACGGAAACAACCTAAGTGCTTATCAACAGATGAATGGATAAAGAAGATGTTGTACATAATAATGGAATAGTATTTAGCTATAAAAAGAATGAAATCTTGCCATTTGTGAAAACAGGGATGGGCTTGGAGGGTATTATGCTATATACATAATAATAAGTCAGACAGAGAAAGATAAACACTGTATGATTTCACTTATACGTGGAATCTAAAAAACAAATGAAAAAATAAAAGGGGAAAAGAGTCATAGATACAGAGAACAAACATTTGGTTGCCAGTGAGGAGGTAGGTGGGGGATGAGAGAAATAGGTGAGGGGGAGAGCCTCAGAGGTACAAACTTTCAGTTACAAAATAAATGAGTCACAGGTATGAAATGTACAGTGTGGGGAATATAGTCAATAACTATGTAATACCTTTGTATGGGCTACATAACTAGACTTATCATGGTGATCATTTTGAAACTTATAGAAACATCAAATAGCTATGTTGTGCACCAGGAACTAACACAGGGTTATAGGTCAATTATACTTAACAAACAACAAACAAACTCAGAGAAAGAGATTGGACTTGTGATTACCAGAGGCAGGTGGTAGGGGAAGGCGGAATTGGATGAAGACAGCCAAAAGGTACAAACTTGCAGTTACAGGACAAATAAGATCTAGCGATGTAATGTACAACAGGATACACATAATTAACAGGGCTGTATGTTTTTTATGAAAGTTGTTAACAGAGTAAATCCTAAGAATTCTCATCATAAGAAAAAAATATTTTTTCTATTTATCTTGTATCTATATAAGATGATGGATGTTCACTAAACTTACTGTGGTAATCATTTCAGGATGTATATAAGTCAAATCATTAGGCTGTACACCTTAAATGTATACAGTGGTGGTATCAATTATATCTCAATAGAACTGGAAGGGGAGAAAAAACTTTTGGGGAGTATCACAAATTACTTCTACTTACATTCCTTTGGCCCAGAACCTAGTCATATGGGCATCTAGCTGCAACAGAGGTTGGAATATTTTTACATATTCTTCACATGAGCCCAGGTTAATTTCGTCATACCTACTCCTGAAGAAGAAAGGAGGAGAAGCGGGATGAGGGGGGAGAAAAAAAAGAAGAGGAGAATAGATATTGAAGGAAAACAATCACTGGGATACCTTGCACATCTGAAAATGTGTTTTTTCTACACTTCCCATGTTGGATAATTTAGCTGAGTATAGGGACTCTAATTTGGAACATGTTGCCTTTCTAACTTGCAATAGGGTGTTCTATTGTTTTTTACTTTCCAACATTGTTTGTATTAAGGTTCTCCAGAAGAAAAATAAATAAGTATATATATCTTGAGGAACTGGATTACACAGTTATGGAGGCTGAGGAGTCCCACAGTCAGCTGTCTGCAAGCTGGACACCCAGGAAAGCTGGTGGTGTAATTCAGTCCAGGTCCAAATGCCTGAGAACCAGGGGAGCTGATGGTGTAAATCCCTGTCTGGAATGGAATCAGTTTCTCAAAGAGATACTTGGATTCCCATGTTCATTGCAGCATTTTTCACAATAGGCAAGGCATGGAA
>NC_041219.1:96170744-96171791 GCF_002837175.3 Physeter macrocephalus
ACTTAACAAACAACAAACAAACTCAGAGAAAGAGATTGGACTTGTGATTACCAGAGGCAGGTGGTAGGGGAAGGCGGAATTGGATGAAGACAGCCAAAAGGTACAAACTTGCAGTTACAGGACAAATAAGATCTAGCGATGTAATGTACAACAGGATACACATAATTAACAGGGCTGTATGTTTTTTATGAAAGTTGTTAACAGAGTAAATCCTAAGAATTCTCATCATAAGAAAAAAATATTTTTTCTATTTATCTTGTATCTATATAAGATGATGGATGTTCACTAAACTTACTGTGGTAATCATTTCAGGATGTATATAAGTCAAATCATTAGGCTGTACACCTTAAATGTATACAGTGGTGGTATCAATTATATCTCAATAGAACTGGAAGGGGAGAAAAAACTTTTGGGGAGTATCACAAATTACTTCTACTTACATTCCTTTGGCCCAGAACCTAGTCATATGGGCATCTAGCTGCAACAGAGGTTGGAATATTTTTACATATTCTTCACATGAGCCCAGGTTAATTTCGTCATACCTACTCCTGAAGAAGAAAGGAGGAGAAGCGGGATGAGGGGGGAGAAAAAAAAGAAGAGGAGAATAGATATTGAAGGAAAACAATCACTGGGATACCTTGCACATCTGAAAATGTGTTTTTTCTACACTTCCCATGTTGGATAATTTAGCTGAGTATAGGACTCTAATTTGGAACATGTTGCCTTTCTAACTTGCAAGAGGGTGTTCTATTGTTTTTTACTTTCCAACATTGTTTGTATTAAGGTTCTCCAGAAAAAAAATAAATAAGTATATATATCTTGAGGAACTGGATTACACAGTTATGGAGGCTGAGGAGTCCCACAGTCAGCTGTCTGCAAGCTGGACACCCAGGAAAGCTGGTGGTGTAATTCAGTCCAGGTCCAAATGCCTGAGAACCAGGGGAGCTGATGGTGTAAATCCCTGTCTGGAATGGAATCAGTTTCTCAAAGAGATACTTGGATTCCCATGTTCATTGCAGCATTTTTCACAATAGGCAAGGCATGGAA
>NC_041219.1:96173538-96175476 GCF_002837175.3 Physeter macrocephalus
CAACCTGTGTCCCCTGCATCGGCAGGCGGACTCTCAACCACTGCGCCACCAGGGAAGCCCTTATCTCTCTTTTTGAAACACCTATTTTTCAGCTCTCGGATAGACTGGAATAGTACTCTAATATAGCGGTCCCCAACCTTTTTGGCACCAGGGACCAGTTTTGTGGAAGACCATTTTTCCACGGACTGGGGTTGGGGGATGGTTTCGGGATGATTCAAGCGCATTACATTTATTGTGCACTTTATTTCTATTATTATTACATGGTAATACATAATGAAATAATTATACAACTCACCATAATGCAGAATCAGTGGGAGCCCTGAGCTTGTTTTCACTTGCCATTCACTGATAGAGTTTTGATATGAGTCTGCAGGCTGTTGATTTATTATGGTCTCTGTGCAGTCAAACCTCTCTGCTAATGATAATCTGTATTTGCAGCAACTCCCCAGCGCTAGCATCACTGCCTCAGCTCCACCTCAGATCATCAGGCGTTAGATTCTCATAAGGAGTGTGCAACCTAGATCCCTCACTTGTGCAGTTCAAGGTAGGGTTCGTGCTCCTATGAGAATCTAATGCTGCCGCTGATCTGACAGAAGGTGGAGCTCAGGCCATTATGTGAGCGATGGGGAGTGACTGTAAAAATAGATGAAGGTTCTCTTGCTTGCCTACCAATCACCTCTTGCTGTGTGGCCTGGTTCCTAACGGGCCATGGACTGGTAATGGTCTGTGGCCTGGGGGTTGGGGACCCCTGCTCTAATAATCTTGTCATTTCTTTTCTTTTTTTTTGGCTGCACTGCAAGGTTTGTAGGATCTTGAATCTGAGCCACAGCGGTTAAAGCGCCAAGTCCTAATCATTGTTCTCATTTGTTGAGTCCACCAGTTCCCCTACATTCAGTAGCTCCTTGTACTCCAGTTCTTGACACTTCTGCAATTCCTGATATTTCTCCAGGACTCTTTGATTCAAGTAGCTTATTTCTGTGCTTTCCCCATTTCCTGCTTACATTTCAGCAAGGAAAATGGTCAATAACTTTTCATTCATTTACTTTTCAGCTTTCAAATTTTTGTTGCTGCTTTCATCTCCGTTCTTGTTTTCTTTGTCCATGTGGGTGTATGCTTCTCCTGTTTTACTATCATTTTGGTGGAGTTTAGTGAAGAAACAAAGGTAAGTATGTGAGTTCAATTCGCTATGTTTAATTAGGCAATTTGTTGTTTTTAACATGAAGAGTTTTTTTTTTTGTTGTTGTTGTTGTTTTGGCCGTCCTGTGAGGCATGTGGGATCTTAGTTCCCCGACCAGGGATCGAACCCGAGCCCCCTGCAGTGGAAGTGCAGAGTCCTAACCACTGGGCTGCCAAGGAAGTCCCAACATGAAGAGTTTTGATTTTCTTTTCTATCTATCCTTCTTACTTTAGTATCTTACATTTTTAGTGGCCCTAATTACATGTGAAAGACTCATTTAGCTAAACTCTGGGTTTTTTAAGCTCCATCTGCTTTCAGAAATCTCCTTATTTCACCCCACACATGAGTTTATTAAAGGAGCTAAGCCTTTTCTAAGGTAGAGCACTAAGTATGATGCTTTTTGCTTTATATTTATTATCTCATGAAATCTTTATTACAGTTCCAGGAGCTACATAGTACTATCCCCACTTTATAGATGGAGCAACTGAGAGACATAGTATGGTATTGGCCTAAGGCAAAGCAACTTATAAGCGGCCTAAAGCAGACTTTAGTGCTCTTATTCTTAACCTCAAAGCAACAAATATGTATCCTTTTGCTTTGTTGTTGTCGTTCTTCCTTTTTCTACTACTATTTTTTCTTTTGGGGAAAATGTAGTTAGCTACTGAATAAATCATTTAATTTTCTTTTCTTTTCTTTTCTTTTTTTTTTTTTTTTTTTTGCGCTATGTGTGGGCCTCTCACTGTTGTGGCCTCTCCCGTTGC
>NC_041219.1:96175572-96180709 GCF_002837175.3 Physeter macrocephalus
CTTCCCGGACCGGGGCACGAACCCGTGTCCCCTACATCGGCAGGTGGACTCTCAACCACTGTGCCACCAGGGAAGCCCTAATTTTCTTTTCTAAAGGGACTTTCTGTTTGTTTTTATGTTAATACCACTTTAGGTCAGTTGAGATGGGCAGTTTATTAGAGTGCTGCAATGTGTTTTTCACTACCCTCAGGCTCTAGGAGTCCAATTCATCCCATACTTTTCCTTTTGATAGCTTAGCATCATATCCACAGCTCTGTAATTATATGCTGCACCCTACAGATTCATTTGATAAAATGTTCATTTTTTAAAATATTTATTTATTTGGCTGCAGCACGCTGGATCTTCTGTGTGGTGTGTGGGATCTTTTAGATGAGCTGCACAGGCTCTTCATTGCAGCATGTGGACTCTCTAGTTGTGGCACATGGGACACAGTGAGACCCACAGTGGGACACAGTGGGACAATTGAATTCCATTCAATTTATATGGAATCACAAAAGACCTGTAATTGCCAAAGCAATCTTGAGAAAAAGAACAAAGCTGAAGATATCACACGTGCTGACTTTAGGCTATATGACAAAGCTACAGTAATCAAAACAGTATGGTACTGGTGCAAAAACAGGCACATAGATCAATGAAACAGAATAGAGAGGTCAGAAATAAACCCACTCACCTATGGCCGATTAATCAATGACAAAGGAGGCAAGAATATACAATGGGGAAAAGATAGTCTCTTCAACAAATAGTGACAGGAAAACTGTACAGCTACATGTAAAAGAATGAAATTAGACCATTTTCTCACAGCATATACAAAAATAAACTCAAAATGGTTTAAAGACCTAAATGTAAGAGCAGAAATCATAAAACTCCTAGAAGAAAACATCAGCAGAAAACTCTTTGACATAAATGGTAGCAATTTTTTCATGGATTTGTCTCTAAGACAAAGGAAACAAAAGCAAAAATAAACAAGTGGGATCTAATTAAACTTAAAAGCTTTTTCACAGCAAAGGAAACCATTGACAGGAAATTCCCTGGTTGTCCAGTGGTTAGGACTTGACACTTTCACTGCCATGGCCCTGGGTTCACCAGGTTCATTCCCTGCTCAGGGAACTAAGATCCTGCAAGCTTCTCAATGTGGCAAAAAAAGAAAGAAAGAAAGAAAACCATTGACAAAACTAAAAGACAACCTAATGAATGGGAGAAAATATTTGTAAATGATATGACCCATAAGTGGTTAATATCCAAAATATATAAACAGCTCATACAACTGAATATCAAAAAACAAACAAGCTGATTAAGAAACAGGCAGAAGACCTGAATATACATTTTTTTCTAAGAATACATCCAGATGGCCAACAGGCACATAAAAAAATGCTTAACATTGCTAATCATCAGAGAAATGTAAATCAGAACTACAATGAGTTATCACCTCATACCTGTCAGAATGACTATCATCCAAAAGATCACATATAACAAATGTTGGCAAGGATGTGGAGAAAAGGGAACATTTGTGCACTGTTGCTGGGAATGTAATTTGGTGCAGCCGCTATGGAAAATGGTATGGAGGTTCCTCAAAAAAAATTAAAAATAAAACTTATCATATGATCTAACAGTTCCACTCCTGGGTATATATCTGGAAAAAATGAAAACACTAATTTGAAAAGATACATGCACCCTTATGTTCATAGCAGCATTAGCCAACATATGTAAGATATATATATTATAAACAATATTATATATATTATATGTAATATTATATATAAAATATATATAATGAAATATTACTCAGCCATAAAAAAGAACTAAATTTTGCCATTTGCAACAGCATGCATGGACCCGGAGGGTATTATGCTTAGTGAAATAAGTCAGAGAAAGACATAACATATAGTATTTACTGTATGTTATCACATATGTGGAATCTAAAAGAATGAAATGAATGAATATAACAAAGCAGAAACAAAGGTACAGATAGAGAACAAATAGTGATTAGCAGTAGGGAGAGGGAAGTGGGGAGGGGTAATATAGGGGAGGGGGATTATTACCATGTACAACATAAATAAGCTACAATGATATATTGTACAGCATGGGAAATATAGCCAATATTTTATAATAAATTTAAAATGATTATAATTTGTAAAAATATTGAATCACTATGTTGTACACCTGAAACTAGTATTAAAAAAAAAGAATGGGTTGTTACTGGGTTGTTGTCATGTAAAAGATATTTTTCTTTAATCATTTAAACTTAGTTAATCCATGGTCATTATTAAAAAAAAATTAAACACAAACAAATAAAAAGAAAAAAACCTTATAAGCCTACCACTCAGAGATAATGAGGATTTCCATTTAGCACTTATCTTTTCAGACATTTTCCTACACACAGTCGTCTATTGTTTCAGTTAGTGTACAGTCAGGGAAGCAGAGTCGCTGTGGATGTTATAGAAGAAGGGGTTGGTTATAGGAATTCGACCATAACAAGTTATGGGGGGAGCTGGAGAAGTGAGAGTCCAGAAGGGGGAGTTGGAGGATTGAGAAAGAGCCACTAGCCACTCTCCTGAAGCACCAGTGTGGTTGGACAAGCAGAGCTTGCAGGAAATCTGAGAAGCCCTACCACATCCCACTACAAAGCTGAGGCTTGTGGTGAGGTCTCTGGGAAGCTGTTGCCTCTGGAGTGAGGGCTGGTATAGGGTACTGCTGTGGCAGCAGCAGAAGAGTTGGGTGTGGAATGAGAATTAGGACAAGTTGGAAACCACAAGGCAAGTCTGGGTCTATCTGGCCTTGTATCTAACTGGGCATTCCTTCAGTGTGTGGCTGCCAACTCCAGCTCAGAGCCAGACAGGGAAGAGGTTTCTGGGAAACAGAGTTCCCAGGTTAACAAAGTTGACAATAACATGTGTGTGTATGTGTGTGTGTGTGTGTGTATAAGTGCATACATATATGTTTTTGTGTATATATGTTTCTATATGTATATGTACCTATATGTGTGTGTATGTATGAATTCATACTCTACAAGGAGTTCTGTAACCTATCTTTTTTTCACTTCAACCATTGTAAACACTATTGTTGATATAGATCTTTAGCATAACTTTAATGGCTGCTTAGTCTCCCATCCTTCTGAGGATTTATTTGATCTGTTCGTTAATCTTCTCAATTGTTTAACACTGAAAGTTTAGGCTGGGGTGCTTCTGGTGATGGACTGATGCAGTGAGTGGGTCAGGTGAAGGATACCAGGACATTCCAGAGCAGAGTGGTGGTTGTAAAGTTATAATATTCCATTATTCTAATACTTTTAGTAATTTCTCATTAACCTTGACTACATTTTCTCTGATATACTGTTATGAAATCAAGAGGGAGGTTCATTCCTCTGAGGAAGGAGTCATGGCCACATTAACTGGGCTCAGGGGCATGGTGATCCTACATGTGTCATTGTCATCAAACACAGTGGCATGTGAACACGAGGAGGCCAGAGCAGAAGAGACTGAAGACCCTGCTCCTGGGTGCCCATGAGGTGGCCCCCTTTGGAGACTGCTCATATATTGCTGGAGGACACTTAGGAAGGATTAATCTCCAAACCGTAAGGCCAGGTGAGATAGGGTTGAGGGTAGTTTCCTTAGTAATTCAGGTTATGACTGAGGGTATCACAATGCATTTTATTTAACAGCATTCATTTTTTACTTTGGATTGTGAGCAATCAGAAAGCGTCGTTCATGTTCAGCCATCTTTGTGTCTCCAGTGTCTAGAGAGTATATATACTGAAGCATGTTCAAACTGGGTAGCTGAGGAGTGGTAAATGAAGTTACAAATGCGTGGTCAAAGTTTAGGGAAAACAACACGGAATGTTGGAATATCCAGGGCTCATAGCGCTGGGGAACTATTATCACTTCTAAGCCCACAGGGGCAGAGCAGGGAGGTAGAGGTTGCCAGAACGCAAAGAGCACCTCCCACTGGGCAAATCCACCTGAAGACCAGAGAGCACAGAGCCCACTGATAGAGTCCTTAAAGACAGATCCCCAGAGATCAAACCGGGGCGAGGAAGGTGGTGGAGGCCAAACTGGAGGGGCAAGTGGGAGATACCCAGCACAAGACATCATTAGACACAGGTGTTTTTGAGAAGATGAGCCCTGAGCTAGCCATTATATATGTTTATATCTGTTATCATGAATTTTAGGTAAGTTTTCATTTTGATACATTTCAAACTAGAAAAATTACAAGAATAGCACGAGGAACTCCTGTATACCCTTAATTCTTTTACATTTTGCCTCATTTGCCTTATCATTTCCCCCCACCAGTCCCCTCTCTCTTGTTGTTCTGAGGTTTCCCTCAACCATCTGAGAGTAAGTTGGATACATTATGTCTCCTTTACCCTCAATACTTCAGTGTGTGTTTCCTAGGCATAAGGACATTCTCTGACATAACCATCGTACAATAATTTAAATCAAGAAATATAACAATGATACAATTCTATTCTATTGTTTTAAATACAGCCCATATTCAAATTTGATCAATCGTCCCAATAATGTCCTTTATAGCTTTTTTTTTTCCTGGTTCAAGCTCTAATCCACGCTCATACATTGTGTTAAATTGTATTGTTTCTTTAGCCTCTTTGAGTCTGGAATATTTCATCAGCTTCTTGTAGTTCTTTTTGATCTTGACTTATTTTTTTTTGCTATTACTGTTATATTTGGGTTAAATCTATACTTTTGAATCCATGTCATCAAAGAGTTGAGTTTATAGGATTCCCCTCCCTCCTTTCCTTCCTTCCTTCTTTCCTCGAAAAGCTGGATGTTATTTAACCTATTGCACTGATGTGAAAATCAAGGCCCAGAGAGGGTAAGTAACTTGGTGTAGTTTGTAAGTGCAAAGTTGGTCCTGGAATCTACAGCTTCATGAATCCACAAACCTGTTTTCTTAACCATCATGTTATAAGGTACATAATCAAGTAATTTGGAAAGGGCTATTTTAGACAAAATTATAAAATTACATTGATTTCTTCACTTTAAGACTTGTCGGAGCTTTTTTTTTTTTTTAACATCTTTATTGGAGTATAACTGTTTTACAATAGTGTGTTAGTTTCTCCTTTACAACAAAGTGAATCAGTTATACATATACATATGTTCCCATATCTCTTCCCTCTTGCGCC
>NC_041219.1:96184374-96185607 GCF_002837175.3 Physeter macrocephalus
ATCTCTTGGTTATTAAGTAGTGTATTGTTTAGCCTCCATGTTTTTGTATTTTTTACAGATTTTTTCCCTGTAATTTATACCTACTCTCATAACATTGTGGTCATAAAAGAGACCTGATACAATTTCAATTTTCTTAAATTTACCAAGGCTTGATTAGTGACCCAAGATATGATCTACCCTGGAGAATGTTCCATGAGCACTTGAGAAGAAAGTGTATTCTGTTGCTTTTGGATGGAATGCCCTATTAATATCAGTTAAGTCCATCTTGATTAATGCATCATTTAATGCTTGTGTTTCCTTATTTATTTTCATTTTGGATGATCTGTCCATTGCTGAAAGTGGGGTGTTAAAGTGTCCTACTATGTTTGTGATACTGTGGATTTCCCCTTTTATGGCTCTTAGCATTTCCCTTATGTATTGAGGTGCTGCTATGTTGGGTGCATAAATATTTATATGTTATATCTTCTTCTTGGATTGATCCCTTGATCATTATTTAGTGTCCTTCTTTGTGTCTTGTAATAGTCTTTAATTTAAAGTGTATTTTTTCTGATATGAGAATTGTTACTCCAGCTTTCTTTTGATTTCCATTTGCATGGAATATCTTTTTCCATCCCCTCACTTTCAGTCTGTATGTGTCCCTAGGTCTGAAGTGCTGTCTGTAGACAGCATATATATGGTCTTGTTTTTGTATCCATTCAGCCAGTCTGTGTCTTTTGGTGGGAGCATTTAATCCATTTACATTTTTAAAAAAATTTATTTATTTATTTATTTATTTTTGGTTGTGTTGGGTCTTCGCTGCTGCTTGCGGGCTTTGTTGCTCCAAGGCATGTGGGATCTTCCCAGACCAGGGCTCGAACCCATGTCCCCTGCATTGGCAGGTGGACTCTCAACCACTGCACCACCAGGGAAGCCCCAATCCATTTACATTTAAGGTAATTATCGATATGTATGTTCCCATTACCATTTACTGAATTGTTTCGGGTTGTTCTTGTAGGTCTTTTCCTTCTCTTGTGTTTCTTGCCTAGAGAAGTTCCTTTAGCATTTGTTGTAAAGCTGGTTTGGTGGTGCTGAACTCTGTCAGCTTTTGCTTGTCTGTAAAGGTTTTAATTTCTCCATCAAATCTGAATGAGATCCTTGCTGGGTAATCTTGGTTGTAGGTTTTTTTCCTTCATCACTTTAAATATGTCCTGCCACTCCCTTCTGGCTTGGAGAGTTTCTGCTGAAAGATCCGAT